>NC_142110.1:69509886-69804886 GCF_056152115.1 Neolamprologus brichardi
ACCCTCTACAATTCGCATACCGCCACAACAGGTCCACCGATGATGCCATAGCCCTGACACTACACACTGCCCTGTCACACCTGGAGAAGAGAGACGAGTATGTGAGGATGCTGTTTGTAGACTCAGCTCAGCATTCAACACCATCGTTCCCTCGAAGCTGGACAGGAAACTGCAGGATCTAGGACTGAGCAGCTCCCTCTGCAGCTGGAACCTTAACTTCCTGTCTGACAGACGCCAAGTGGTCAGACTGGGCAGCATCACCTCATCCCCCATCACACTGAACACTGGTGCTCCACAGGGGTGTGTACTGAGCCCTCTCCTGTACTCACTCTACACCTACGACTGCACGGCCACTAACAACTCCAACATCATTGTGAAGTTTGTGGACGACACTACAGTGGTGGGTCTTATCACCAAAGGTGATGCGACGGCCTACAGGGAGGTGGTCAGTGCCCTGACCCACTGGTGTCAAGACAACCATCTCACCCTCAACGTCGCAAAGACAAAGGAGTTGATAGTGGACTTCTGGAGGTGCAGAGAAGTACACGCCCCCATCACCATCAACGGAGCTGCTGTGGAGAGAGTGAGCAGCTTCCGCTTCCTTGGTGTACATCTGGCTGAGGATCTTACGTGGTCAGGACACACAAACAAAACAGTGAAGAAGGCGCAGCAGTGCCTCTTCTTCCTCAGGAGACTGAAAAGATTCAGCATGAGCCCCTGCATCCTCAGGACCTTCTATCGCTGTGCCATTGAGAGCATCCTCACTGGATGCATCACCACCTGGTACGGCAACAGCACCGCTTACAACCGCAAAGCTCTCCAGAGAGTAGTGCGGTGCTCTGAACGGATAATTGGAGGTGAGCTTCCCTCCCTCCAGGACATCTACAGGAAGCGGTGCCTGAGGAAAGCGGATCATCAAGGACTCCAGTCACCGCAGCCATAAACTGTTCAGACTGCTTCCATCAGGAAGGAGGTTCTGCAGCATCCGGTCCTGTACCAGCAGACTGAGAGAAGCTTTTTCCACCAGACCATCAGACTGCTGAACACTTCATAGACACCTCACCTCCACTACTGGAGCTTCAACATTATGCACTCCACACTGTATATAAATGCCACTTGTTTTGCACAATATCCAACTGCCAACCTCTGTATATTTTATTTTATTGTTTACTCTATTTAATTTTTAAAATATGTATAGACACACACACACGTAGATATTTATATTTAGTATACACATCCAGTAATGCACATACACTCTTATATTGTACATATATTTATTACTCTCAGATTTCTTATATTTTGCTTGTTCTTATGTTATTGTATTTTTGCACACCTCTGTTGCTTGTGAAGCTCGCACACAAGAATTTCACTCGCATGTACTGTACCAGAGTACCTGCACATGTGATGTGACAATAAAAGTAATTTGATTTGAAAGTTCATCTCACTTCCATCGGCCCAAAGATGTTTTTCAGACCTGTGCACGCTCCTTCAGATGTTTTCTGGTAAAATCTATTCTAGCTCTTCTTGAGTGTAACCAGTAGTTTGCATCTTGTTGTAAACTCTCTGTATTGATCGTAGACTTTCAAAGAGTTTCACCAACCTCCTCAAGAATCCTCTTGACTCAATTAGATGCTCTGATCCTAAATACAACACCTTGAATCAGTTTCAGGTTTTGTAACTGCTTAAACTTTCATTGAATAATGAGGGAATGGGCATTAGAGAGAGTCATCAGTTGTCAATCAGACTCTTACACCAGCCTTCATATATTAGCCTGTTGCCTCCTACTGTGGAGGTGAAGAAACAAATTCTGTTTCAGCAGTGACTGAGATAACATTGAATCACAAAGTTTCTCCTGTAAGAGGGTTTTTACTGAAAACTATTTGCAGTGTTAGCAAACCGACTGACTGCCGGAGTGTCTAAAGCTTACGTCTTTGTCTCCAGAATTGCTGCCTGGCTTGGCTGTTTGACCTGGTCACCGCTCTGTACTTTGAGATCTTCATGGTGGTGGTTATCTTCTTCAACATGGTGGTTCTAATGGTGGAGACTAATGATGAGAGTGAGGAGAAGTCACTTGTCCTGAACTGGATCCATCTCATCCTTCTGGCCATCTTCCTTGTTGAGTTTATCCTGAAGATCATTGCACTCAGACAGCATTACTTCAGAAATGTCTTGCACATTGTGGACTTTGTGGTTCTCACTTTGTCCATTATAGGTGAGTCCTACACACAGAAACAATCTTCTTTTCTTATCTGATCTCAGTTTGGTTAGTTACTGCAAATGTCTGCGGGCTGTAACAGGCAGTACAATGTTCCCTGTTTTTACTCTAAAGTCAGTCCGTGTCATCGTTTCTGCAGTTTAAAATGTCTTAAGTCTTTGCCCTCTTCCTGATTTCCTGATGTTTGTCACACTTACATGTTTCAGATCAAACAATGAAAATATTTGTCAACGATAACACATGTAAACACAAACTGAAGTTTCTAAATGAATGTGTTTATTATTAAGAGGAAAACCCCCAAATCCAAACCTAGCCTGTGTGGAAAACCTCCACTTATGGCATCAAAAGCAGAAGAAAGAGTGTGGAGTGTCTGTGTTATTTCCAAACTTCCATTGTTGTCTAAAGCATTGGAGAAGATGGTCCTCTCGCAGACGCAGGCCTCCTTGGATGCAAATAATATCAGCGATAAATTCCAGTCTAGCTTTAAACCACACCATAGCACCAAAACAGTGCTGCTGAGAGTCCTTAATGGCCTTCTTTTATTTGCCGACTCAGAGTGCTCTACGTTCTTAGTTTCATTGGACTTGACTTCTGCCTTTGATATGGTTGACCATAATATCCTCCTATTGAGGCTTGAGCATACAGTAGGCATAATGGGTAATGCCCTGAACTGGTTGAGATCGTATCTGTCGGACAGGTCTTACATACTTACTTGCTCTTCCTCTGTTGCTCCCCTCTAGTGCGGTGTGCCCCAGGGATCTGTGTTGGGCCCTATGTTGTTTTCATTGTATATGCTGCCCCTAGGCTCTATCTTAGAGAAGTATAATATCTCCTATCACTTTTATGCTGATGATATTCAAATTTACTTTCGGCTCTCTGGTGATGTTTGGTCATCAGTACACTGTCTGCTAGAGTGTTTGAGAGAGGTCAAAGATTGGCTCTCTGATAACTCTCTTATATTGAACAAGAAGAAAACAGAAATCGTGCTGTTCGACAACCATATTTCACAGGGCCAATTTGCTGATACTCTTGGACCCCTTGGCACCTTTCTTTCTGGCACTGTTAACAACTTAGGTGTCCTCTTTAACTGCTAAGTTTGACAAACAAGTATCCTCGGCAATGGTCCCTCTAAGCTGCACGCATGGGCAATTGCGCACTGCTGGCACGATCTCTGCGCACAAAAAAAAATCTAACCTGAATTGAAATTAAATTAAAACTCAATCCTGTTCTGCAGTGTGAGTCAGTGACTGGCTGCTCCTGTATGGGATCAGAACGATGCCACCTTATCCCAAAGTCCAGCCAATGATGCGATTCACATTCGTATATATGCAGCTTATCAACGTCGCCGACAGGCTATGACAGCGTCCTTATGTGCCGACACCGGTGTTTTAGCAAAGCGGCTGATGTGGAGTGAAGTTAATGACAACGTGAACAACCATTGGAGATGTGAGCAGGACAGACAAACAACTGACGGACAAAGTGTGGACTTTATACCAGTTTTTAAATTGTGTTGATCGTAAAACCAGAGTTATGATAAAATATCTGCAATGTTTGTTTTTCTTCCTGAATACTGTCATTGTTTATATTTACTGCGGGAAGAAACGGTAAAAACAGCGTTTTATAAGGAAAACGCTCGAAAGCCTGTGAGCAAAAACAACACCAACCCCCACCCTTTCCTATTGGTGGAAAAATGTACTATGTCGACCAATCAAAAAATGATATGGCGACATGGCATTTAGTTGTTTAGGAAGAGGAGGAAGTTTTAGGAGAGACGGCAAGAGAGAGAGAGACAGCAGAAAAAAAGAGAGAGCGAGTTTTGAGATGTGAGAGATTTGTGACGTTTAGCGTGTTTGGAGTGTGTAGTTAGTGTGTAGTTAGTGTGTAGTTAGTGTGTTGTCGTGTGTTGTCGTGTGTTGTCGTGTGTTGCGACGTTTAGCACAAATCTTGTGTAGTTAATGTGTAGTCAGTGTGTAGTTAGTGTGTAGTTAGAGTGTAGTTAGAGTGTAGTGAGTGTGTAGTTAGTGTGTAGTCAGAGTGTAGTCAGAGTGTAGTCAGTGTGTAGTTAGTGTGTAGTTAGAGTGTAGTGAGTGTGTAGTGAGTGTGTAGTTAGTGTGTAGTTAGTGTGTAGTTAGTGTGTAGTTAGTGTGTAGTTAGAGTGTAGTGAGTGTGTAGTCAGTGTGTAGTTAGAGTGTAGTGAGTGTGTAGTGAGTGTGTAGTTAGAGTGTAATTAGAGTGTAGTGAGTGTGTAGTTAGTGTGTAGTTAGTGTGTAGTTAGAGTGTAGTGAGTGTGTAGTGAGTGTGTAGTTAGTGTGTAGTTAGAGTGTAATTAGAGTGTAGTGAGTGTGTAGTTAGTGTGTAGTTAGAGTGTAGTGAGTGTGTAGTGAGTGTGTAGTTAGTGTGTAGTTAGAGTGTAGTGAGTGTGTAGTTAGTGTGTAGTTAGAGTGTAGTTAGAGTGTAGTGAGTGTGTAGTGAGTGTGTAGTTAGTGTGTAGTTAGTGTGTAGTTAGAGTGTAGTGAGTGTGTAGTCAGTGTGTAGTTAGAGTGTAGTGAGTGTGTAGTTAGTGTGTAGTTAGAGTGTAATTAGAGTGTAGTGAGTGTGTAGTTAGTGTGTAGTTAGAGTGTAGTGAGTGTGTAGTGAGTGTGTAGTTAGTGTGTAGTTAGAGTGTAGTGAGTGTGTAGTTAGTGTGTAGTTAGAGTGTAGTTAGAGTGTAGTGAGTGTGTAGTGAGTGTGTAGTTAGTGTGTAGTTAGAGTGTAGTTAGAGTGTAGTGAGTGTGTAGTTAGAGTGTAGTTAGAGTGTAGTGAGTGTGTAGTTAGTGTGTAGTTAGTGTGTAGTTAGTGTGTAGTTTGAGTGTGTAGTTAGTGTGTAGTTAGTGTGTAGTGAGTGTGTAGTTAGAGTGTAGTGAGTGTGTAGTTAGTGTGTAGTTAGAGTGTAGTTAGAGTGTAGTGAGTGTGTAGTTAGTGTGTAGTTAGAGTGTAGTGAGTGTGTAGTGAGTGTGTAGTTAGTGTGTAGTTAGAGTGTAGTTAGAGTGTAGTGAGTGTGTAGTTAGTGTGTAGTTAGAGTGTAGTCAGTGTGTAGTCAGTGTGTAGTTAGAGTGTAGTTAGAGTGTAGTTAGTGTGTAGTTAGTGTGTAGTGAGTGTGTAGTTAGTGTGTAGTTAGAGTGTAGTGAGTGTGTAGTGAGTGTGTAGTTAGTGTGTAGTTAGAGTGTAGTGAGTGTGTAGTTAGTGTGTAGTTAGAGTGTAGTGAGTGTGTAGTTAGTGTGTAGTTAGAGTGTAGTTAGTGTGTAGTTAGTGTGTAGTTAGAGTGTAGTGAGTGTGTAGTTAGTGTGTAGTGAGTGTGTAGTTAGTGTGTAGTTAGAGTGTAGTGAGTGTGTAGTGAGTGTGTAGTTAGTGTGTAGTTAGAGTGTAGTGAGTGTGTAGTTAGTGTGTAGTTAGAGTGTAGTGAGTGTGTAGTTAGTGTGTAGTTAGTGTGTAGTGAGTGTGTAGTTAGAGTGTAGTTAGTGTGTAGTTAGAGTGTAGTGAGTGTGTAGTCAGTGTGTAGTTAGAGTGTAGTGAGTGTGTAGTTAGTGTGTAGTTAGAGTGTAGTGAGTGTGTAGTTAGTGTGTAGTTAGAGTGTAGTTAGAGTGTAGTGAGTGTGTAGTTAGTGTGTAGTTAGAGTGTAGTTAGTGTGTAGTTAGTGTGTAGTGAGTGTGTAGTTAGAGTGTAGTTAGTGTGTAGTTAGAGTGTAGTTAGAGTGTAGTTAGTGTGTAGTTAGAGTGTAGTTAGAGTGTAGTGAGTGTGTAGTCAGTGTGTAGTTAGAGTGTAGTGAGTGTGTAGTTAGTGTGTAGTTAGAGTGTAATTAGAGTGTAGTGAGTGTGTAGTTAGTGTGTAGTTAGAGTGTAGTGAGTGTGTAGTTAGTGTGTAGTTAGAGTGTAGTGAGTGTGTAGTTAGTGTGTAGTTAGAGTGTAGTGAGTGTGTAGTGAGTGTGTAGTTAGTGTGTAGTTAGTGTGTAGTTAGAGTGTAGTGAGTGTGTAGTTAGAGTGTAGTTAGTGTGTAGTTAGTGTGTAGTTAGAGTGTAGTGAGTGTGTAGTTAGTGTGTAGTTAGTGTGTAGTGAGTGTGTAGTTAGAGTGTAGTTAGTGTGTAGTTAGAGTGTAGTTAGAGTGTAGTGAGTGTGTAGTTAGAGTGTAGTTAGAGTGTAGTGAGTGTGTAGTTAGTGTGTAGTTAGAGTGTAGTTAGAGTGTAGTGAGTGTGTAGTTAGAGTGTAGTTAGTGTGTAGTTAGTGTGTAGTTAGTGTGTAGTTAGTGTGTAGTTAGAGTGTAGTTAGAGTGTAGTGAGTGTGTAGTTAGTGTGTAGTTAGAGTGTAGTGAGTGTGTAGTTAGTGTGTAGTTAGAGTGTAGTGAGTGTGTAGTTAGTGTGTAGTTAGTGTGTAGTTAGAGTGTAGTTAGAGTGTAGTGAGTGTGTAGTTAGTGTGTAGTCAGTGTGTAGTCAGTGTGTAGTTAGTGTGTAGTTAGTGTGTAGTGTAGTCAATAGTGTTGTTGTGTGTCAGAACAATGAGGCGACTGCTGAGTGTTACAGGTGTTACAGCAGTGACACATCTGCTGCTGTCAGGCCTGCAGGTATCAGGCTGTTGTTCTCCTTCATCTCACAGTGACACAAATTATTCTTTGGAGTGACACAAATAATTTGTGTGGCATCAGATTTGATGCAGAACAGCTGATTGTTCTGGAAATAGTTTGAAATGTTTATTTAAAAAAACGCCTTGGCTGCATTTTTAGGTAAACAGCTGTTTGCATAACTCAGTAACTTTTTTGAAGAAGTAACTATATCATTAACTGCCCAACATTGGTCATTATTTACTGTATTTGGCAGACAGAGTTACAGACTCTCTCCCAGACCACAGACTCATAATACATTTCAGAGCTTTATAAAAAAAAAAAAGAAAAAGAAAGTTGTGTTTTCAAAATTGGAGTTCAAGTTATTTTTACTTCCAATAGTGTTAACATGCTACAAAACCAAATTTCATAGTAAGTGGGCTAAAGCAGTTAATTAAAAGTAGTCAAACATAAATGTAAATGCTGTAATTTGATTACTTTAATAAACATGTAACTTGGATGGATTTGATGCTGGCGTGACCACAGTGCACACGTCTGCTGTTGCTCACAGTGGTCCAAGCTCAGGGAGTTTGTGTGTTCGCTCAGACACATGAAACATTAGAGGGAACATTGATCCTTGGTAGTTAAATCTAGTTTTTACCAACTGCGCCAAATATCCAAGGCCAAGCACTACATAGGGCCTTGAGAAACTTACCCATGCATTTCTGACCTCTAGATTAGACTACTGTAATTCCCTTTACTTTGGTCTCCACTCTGCCCTTCTTCATAGATTGCAGCTTGTCCAGAATGCTGCGGCACACCTTTTGACTGGAACCAGAAGGTTTGCCTCTATTACCCCGGTCCTCGCTGACCTGCATTGGCTCCCTGTCAAATACCATATTGGGTTCAAAATTCTCTTGCTCACCTTTCAAATCATAAACAATACTGCGCCGTGCTACCTCACTGAAGTCCTTAATCCGTATATCCCCAGGAGAGCCCTAAGATCATCAGGACAATTAGTCTTGGTGCAGCCTAGATCCCAGCTAAAGACCAGAGGTGACCGTGCTTTTGCCCTGGCAGGCCCTAGCTTCTGGAACAATCTTCCTGCTGCCATTCACGCCTCTGATTCCATCCATTCATTTAAATCACAGTTAAAAACTTAGCTGTTTGACCGAGCGTTTTCGGTTAGTTAGTGCACATTCCCTATATTTTATCCAGCTGATCTTTATCTTCTATTGATGTACCACTGTATGTATACCCCACTTTTTTTTTTCTTTTTATGAAGCACTTCGGTGTACCTTTGGTCTTAAATGTGCTATACAAATAGTTGTTGTTGTTGTTGCAGGTCTCTTCTTAGCTGACATCTTGGAAAAATATTTCGGCAGTCCCTTTCTCTTTTCTGTTATGCGATTGGGTCGTTTGTTCACCTTATGTGGAGCATTCCATCACATTCGGTTTGCCAGAAGGATCTGGATGCTGATTATGGGCTTTGTGATGTCACTTCCTGCCCTTTTCAACATCGGCCTGCTCTTCTTCCTAATTGTGTTCACGTTCTCCATCATTGGGATGTTTAACTTTGCCTACGTGAAGAATGAGATGATGATCGATGACATGTTTAACTTCAAGACATTTGGAAACAGCATCATCAGCATGACTATGATCACCACGTCCTCGGGGTGGCATGACCTGTTGAGTCCCATCATGAACACGCCTCCAGACTGCGACCTGCGATTACCTGAGCCTGGTAACTGCGCCAACCCGACGGTGGGGATTGTTTTCTTCAGCTCCTACATCCTCCTCTTCTGCCTGCTGGTGATCCACCTGTTCGTCGTTGTCATCCTGGAGCTCTTCAACACAACGAGCCCTGAGGACGCTGAGATGCTGAGTGATGATCACCTCCAGATGTTTTATGAAACCTGGAGGAAATTTGACCCCAGTGGCTCGCAGGTCATACAGTACAGGTGAGACTGAGCTCGGTGAAGGTTTCTAACCTTAACACTAATCAAAAATGGTTCTGCACTATAATGGACTCCACTGTAATAGTCTAATAGTCTCTAATGGACTTTAATATTCTCTAATGTGTTCCTCAGTGAGCTGGCAGACTTCTGTGATGGCCTCCAGGATCCTTTGAGGATTCCCAAACCAAACACCATAAAACTGACTCACTTGAATCTGCCTCTGTTTCCTGGAGACCAGATCAGCTGTTTGGATGTTCTGCGCACAATTACTACACAGGTAAGGTCACCTGGGATGGGCTGCCAACACTTTGACATGTTTCTTAAACTCTGTTTCCTTAAACTAAAACCACTCTAAAGTCGTCTCCTTAAATGTTTACTGAAGAATTTTAGGTTTCCTTTTTATTTTCATCTTGTTAATCAACCAAAGACCCAGACATTCATTTGAAAGCCTGATGCTTAGCCTCGTCCAACCTTAGCTGTCATCCATCCATCCATCTTCATCCGCTTTATCCGAGGCCGGGTCGCGGGGGCAGCAGCCTAAGCAAAGAGGCCCAGACCTCCCTCTCCCCAGCCACCTCCTCCAGCTTATCCGGGGGAACACCAAGGCGTTCCCAGGCCAGCCGAGAGATATAATCTCTCCAGCGTGTCCTGGGTCTGCCCCGGGGCCTCCTCCCGGTGGGACATGCCTGGAACACCTCACCCAGGAGGCATCCTTGTCAGATGCCCGAACCACCTCAGCTGGCTCCTTTCGACGTGGAGCAGCAGCGGCTCTACTCTGAGCCCCTCCCGGATGGCCGAACTTCTCACCCTATCTCTAAGGGAGAGGCCAGCCACCCTTCGGAGGAAGCTCATTTCCGCCGCTTGTATCCGCGATCTTGTTCTTTCGGTCACTACCCCAGTTGTGAAACTGAGAAACCAGTCTTACTTGTTATCATCTATCGTCCACCTGGGCCTTACACAGAGTTTCTCTCAGTTTATCTGATTTAGTTCTGAGCTCAGATAAAATAATTATTGTGGGTGATTTTAACATCCATGTAGATGCTAAAAATGACAGCCTCAACATGGCATTTAATCTGTTATTAGACTCAATTGGCTTCTCTCAAACTGTAAAAGAACCCACCCACCACTTTAATCACACTCTAGATCTTGTTTTAAGTGGGAAGAAAACCTCCTGGCCCAAACAGGCTGAGGGAGGTGTAGCTATGTGTTGCTACCAGGTAGGCATGACTAGAGATACGCTGAGGAAAAGAGTCAGAGATTATATGCCTACTGAAGGATATACCCTGGTCAAAAAACAACACCAAGATTCCTCACAGCATTACTGGTGGCAAAAGCATTGCCCTCCAGAGTAAGAATCTGCTGGTAATCTGCTTAGATACCATGGTACAATACCCTCAGTTTAATCTGAATTTAGAAGCAGAAAATTAGCGGTCATCCAGGTCTGATGAAGACCCTTGAGAGGTTGGTTCTAAACCATCTGCGGCCCATGGTGAGGTCTTCATTGGATCTGCAGTTTGCTTACCAGCCTGGCATCGGGGAGATAGGACGCCATCATCTACCTCCTGCACAGGGCACTGACTCACCTTGAGAAGCCTGGAAGCACTGTGAGGATCATGTTCCTTAATATCTCCAGTGCTTTTAACACCATCCAGCCACAACTTCTGAGGTACAAGCTGGAGCTATCAGGAGTGGACCACCACATGTCCCAGTGGATACTGGACTACCTCACAGAGCGCCCACAGTATGTGAGGTCACAGGGCTGTGTCTCTGATACACTGGTCTGCAGTACGGGGGCCCCACAGGGAACTGTGCTGGCACCGTTCCTCTTCACCCTCTACACTGAAGACTTCTCCATCAACTCCCCACGCTGCCACCTACAGAAGTTCTCTGACGACTCTGCCATAGTCGGCCTCATCACAGGTGAGGACGACTCAGAGTACAGACAGTGGACTCCGGACTTTGTGGACTGGTGTCAGCAGAACCACCTGCTGATCAACGCCGGGAAAACCAAGGAGTTGGTGGTGGACTTCCGGAGACGCAGACCCACCAGGGTGACACTGGTGAACATCCATTGGGATAGTGGACTCCCACCTGGTGGGAGGTATGGGGTGTCTGGCCCATTGTGGATAGGTACCTAGGTGTTCACCTGAATAATAAACTGGACTGATGCTCTTTACAGGAAGGGTCAGAGCAGACTCTACCTGCTGAGGTCATGTGGAGTCCAGGGAGCGCTTTTAAAGACCTTCTATGACTCTGTGGTGGCGTCCGTCATTTTTACAGTGTTGTATGTTGGAGCAGCAGTTTATCGGCAGCTGAGAGGAAGAGGTTGGATAAACTCATCAGGAAGGCCAGCTCTGTTCTGGGATGCACCCTGGACCCAGTGCAGGTGGTGGGAGACAGAAGGACTCTGGCCAAAATAACATCTCTGATGGACAGAGTCTCCCACCCCATGCATGTAGATGTTGCTGCAGAGCTGCTTCAGTGACAGACTGCTGCATCCTCGATGCATGAAGGAGCGTTTCCACAGGTCCTTCCTCCCTGCAGCTGTCAGACCCAGCCAGGCCTGTTTTCTATGAGCCTGGGCCACATAAACCAAACCACAATCGAGCCAGATATGGCATGCCATCGCATAAACAGTGCCATCTATGCCAAGCCTGGCCCATATCTGGATGACATACGTCTTATCATGCCAGAAGTCAGCCAGCAGTGCCGGCTTGATGCCAGATCCGGGCCAGACCTGCTTGCTATGTGGGAGGAGGATCACACTCCTCAGCCTCCCTGGGAAAGTCTATGCGAGGGTGCTGGAAAGGAGAGTTCGTCCGCTAGTCGAACCTCGGATACAGGAGGAACAATGTGGTTTTCGGCCTGGTTGCGGAACACTGGACCAGCTCTTCATCCTCTTGAGGATACTTGAGGGTGCATGGGAGTTTGCCCAACCAGTCTACATGTGTTTTGTGGACTTGGAGAAGGCATTCGACCGTGTCCCTCGGGGTGTCCTGTGGGAGGTGTTGCTGGAGGATGGGGTGTCTGGCCCATTGCTATGGGCCATTTGATCCCTATACAACCGTTGCAAGAGCTTGGTTCGCATTGCCGGCAATAAGTCGGGCTCGTTCCCGGTGGGTAAAGGGCTCCGCCAGGGCTGCCCTTTGTCACCGGTTCTGTTCATAATTTTTATGGACAGGATTTCTAGGCGCAGCCAAGTGGCGGAGGGCTTTCGCTTTGGTGGTCTCAGAATCTCATTTCTGCTTTTCACGGATGATGTGGTTCTGTTGGCTTCATCGAGTGATGGCCTCCAGCTCGCACTGGAACGGGAATGAGGATCAGCACCTCCAAATCTGAGGCCATGGTTCTCAGCCGGAAAAGGGTGGAGTGCCCACTCCGGGTCGGGGATGAGTTCCTGCCCCAAGTGGAGGAGTTAAAGTATCTCGGGGTCTTGGTCGCGAGTGATGGGAGAAGGGAGCCGGAGATGGAAAGACGGATTGGTGCTGCAGCTGCAGTGATGCGGACGCTGCACCGGTCCGTCGTGGTGAAGAGAGAGCTGAGCGTAAAAGCGAAGCTCTTAATTTGCCGGTTGATCTACGTCACTCATGCTCATTGATCAACAGCCACTGATCAATGAGTACCTTTCACAGAGTGCTTGGAAAAGGCTGCAATTGCACCTAAAGGCCAGTGGCCACTCTTTCAGTGATGAGGATGTACACATCCTGGACTTTCCTTTTTAATAAATACATTTTTCATTCAATACAGAAAAAAGGCCTTCTTAACCTCACCTAAGGACAAAAAAGGAATCATACTTATGGTGGCCCAGGTGGCCTGTTGATAAACTATAACTATTGCTTGTATTATTCTTATTGTGATTTTTGATGTTGTTGTGTTTGCAGGACACCCCAGGACATGAACCAGCAGAGGTGGATGCCCTCAAAGCCAAACTGGATGAAATAGTCAGGATTCACAGCCAGGTTCTATTCTATTCTATTCTATTCTATTCTATTCTATTCTATTCTATATATTAGTGAACTTTAAAAACACATCATTGCAACGGATTTTTTGCAACAGGTTAATGAGAGAAAATAAATTAAAAGTCAGAGCTTCAGGTTTGATTTTATTCAGCATGAAAAAAATAGTTGTCTCAAACTTTTCAGCTGGAATATTGAAACTCTTCAGTGATTATTCTTTGGATTATTTACATTTACGCATTTTAATACTTTTTAAATTGTTTTTAAGAATACTTTTAGACACGCCTTTTCACGTATTTGCTGTTTCCGAAAACCTAGGCCACATCCTTCGGAGGACCCGGCCTTTGTGGGCTACGTGGGCTTGGTCCTCACGAGGCCAGTAAGCTGGAAATGAGCGGCTGTGAAATTGGACAGTCTAGCCTTCTTGATTTGTTCCCGCCCTTACTTCCGCATATTTCTGGTCGCTAGCACCACAGCGTGAAAACGTTACAAAAATGGGCCCAAAAATGGGCCCAAAAATGTTGCTCTTTTTCCGGGCACTTACTAGAAAGAAAAAAAAAACTCTATGCAAATGCCCAAAGACCTTCAACAAAACCGCTATAAAAATTTAACTTTTGCTCCACCAGATTTTCAGAACCTACCATAAAAATAAGGGACTGTCCTTTTTTGTAAGAAATCTTATAAATCCAGCAGGGGATTGAATAATTATAGCCCCACTGTATTTTAGATGGTTGCTGGGTCTCAGTGAAGCTTAAGGAACACACTTGCAGAGAGGTCACAGACACATAAGTTAACCACTAATTTTTTAAAGTCAATCAGGCCAATTTAATCTTTAAATAACTAAGGACACTGTGCCAAAACTAACTAGGTCAATAAAACTACATGAAGCAGAGATTCTAACAGGTGAGTCCTGTTTTCCTCAGGTGTCACGTGAATCAACCACCTCGCCAGCACAGGAGGAGACAGACATGATCCAGAAACATGTGCACGGTGGAGATGCTGAGCGAATCATAGTCCAGACTGTGGGCAGAGACTTACAGTGAGATGAGAAACTACTTCTACCTCCTTCCTTCGTTCTCCTGTTAGTGAACTCGACTCTTCTTCTGCGAGGACTCAGTGACACCAGATCAGAGCAAAATGTGTAGGAAAAATGTGCAAGCGTGCTTCTTCTCATTCTCGATGATGCCAAAGATTTTTCCCTTCTGACAGTTCGGTTTGTGTGGGGGCAATTACCTGAGACCCACATAAACACCAGTTATTTTACTAACACTTATTAACCCTTATTATGAGTTATTATTGTGACAAGAATAAAACCAGTTCTGCGTATACAAACAAATATTATGTTAAACTACAACAGCAAAGCTACCCAAGAGAGGAGAAGAAGGAGCTGAAGCTGATTTTATTACATTACGAACTTTGATTATGTGATTTATAGTGAAATAAAAAATATTTCCATCCATCAGTCCATACTCTACCGCGCGTCCTCCCCACCCAAACCTCAGCCGAGAACATTTCTGAAACCTGAGAGCACTGCGTCAGGTTTCTGGACTTGCTGAAGCCCGTGCTCCAGCTCGGTTTGCCTGGTTTTAAACAAAACTTTTATTCTTCGGGACTTTTTCAGTTCCTGTGATCTGGATTTTCTGTGACTGAGACGTGTCTCAATGAGTCCAATGCTATATCTGAACTTTTACCAGTCGATTGTTGCTATTTTAACTCACCATGAACGTCGGGCAGAGGTGGAGGCACAGGTGGAGGCAGAGGTGGAGGCACAGGATTACAAATGGAAGCAGTGCTCTTATTAAATTCTTTTGGCAACAGAGAAAGACTGGACTCAGAGTGGTCAAGCTCCAAAAATGATCTTTATTTTACATTTGGAGACCTGTCACACGAACACACACAGGTCTGAATTCTTTGCCAGCTAAATCCGTATATATATTTCTGCACTGCATCACACCGACACACAGTTTACTTAGTTCTGCTTTTTCTGTCTGGTTTATTAATACGTCAGTGCAGCTCTGCACTGAAACTTCCTGTTCTCTGCAAAAGCATGCAGCTTCCTGTCAGTACTCTGTGACATTGTGCTCAAACTGGCGTTCTCCTAGTCTGGCCTCTATAAAACAATATAAACAGAAAATAAGAATATATATTTATATCGTAACACTTTCTACAGCCTTCGTTCTCCAGCTCTGAACTTACCTCGTTTCAGGTGAGTCGCACAAACCCGGTTTTCTGCGCTGTCATCTATCGCCCCCCTATATACACTAAGAACTTCATAAATGATGTTTCTGAGTTTTTTAGCTGGGATTATGCCCAACTACGATAGTGTTCTTATTATTGGAGATTTTAATATGCATGTATGTTGTCCTGATAAGCCACTGGTAAAGGACTTTTTAAGCCTTATTGACTCTTTGGTACAGTCCGTGCCTGGCCCTACACATGAGCACGGACACACACTGACCTTGTCCTGTCATATGGTCTGCCTGTCACTGACTTGGAGATTTGTGACTGTGCACTCTCAGATCATATGCCTGTGTTATTCAACATTGGTTTGACACATACTGCAGTTAAATCTGGCGCTCCTGCTCGGCGCTGTCAGGTTATTAACCCCTCCACTGCCATGCAGTTTTCTGCTGCTTTTAATCAGCTCTGTGGCCCTTCTGACTTTGTCTCCTCTGACACAGAAGAGCTAAATTCCTGGTTTTATTCTTGCTGTCAAACAATCATGGACTCTGTGGCTCCTTTAAAAACCAGGCAGCCTAAGGCTAAACCTGAGCCTTGGTTTAATGAGAGCAGTCGTGCTGTTAAGAGGGACTGTCGTCGAGCAGAACGGAGGTGGAAAAAGGATAAACTGCATGTATCATTTCAAATTCTCAAAGACTGCTGGCATCGCTACCAGAACACTGTTAAAGAGGCAAAAAGGGAATATTTTGCAAATATTATTTCTTCCAACTGTCATAACCCACGTGTGTTATTTAGGACCATTGACACTGTTCTTAATACTCCACTGAATGTCTGTTTGGAGTTTCGCCTGATATTTGCAATGATTTTTTTTCTTGAAAAGGTCACAGCTCCTGACCCCTCTGTCTCTGACCCTCACACTGCTGTTTTTACTCAGTTTGAGCTTGTGACATTCTCCACTTTAGAGGATGTGGTCCACCATATTAAGCCCGCAGGTTCCCCTCGGGATCTTTTCCCTCCACAAAGACATTTTTCCTAGTATAGGGCAGTATGTCCATGACATTATTAACAGCAGTCTGTCTTCTGGTATGGTTCCTGCAAATTTCAAACATGCAGTAGTGCAGCCACTGCTTCAGAAACCTGGCTTGATGACAAGGTACTAGCTAATTATAGGCCTATTTCCAAGCTGCCTTTACTTCCCAACGTTTTAGAGAAAATTGTTTTTTGTCAACTGAAGTATTTTCTAGATGAAAACAGCATCCATCCTTAGAAGGCATGGGATCTCTTTTCATTGTTACGCTGATGACTGCCAAATTTATTTGCCACTAAAGCAGGATGGCCTCTCCATTAAACCTCTCTTGGCATTTCTAGATAACAGTAAAACCTGGTTGGCCTTAAACTTATTATTATTATTATATTAAACAATAATATTTTAAACCTGTTATTACTGACAGCCAAATTAGAGCAGTGAAGTCCATTTTTTATCATGTAAGGCAACTGGCAGGAGGGAAATCCTTTCTTTCTGGGCAGCACACTGATCCATGCTTTTGTTTTATCCTGTCTGGACGACTGTAACTCCCTTTATGTGAGGCTCAGGCAGTCGTTGCTCTCACATCTGCAGCTGTTTCAAAATGCCGCTGCATAAAATGCATCGTCACATAATCACCAGTTAACAATATGCACCTGAGGCTACAGTCTATCCTGTTGATTAGCACACACATGTGATCTTTTGTTCACGTTCTGACTTGCTGACTTTAGGATTTTAAGTTGTTTAAGTTAAAACTTCAAAATAACTGCCTGTGGGGATTTCCAAATGGACTTTAGTTCAACTAATGTGTTTCTCAAAACGTTCAAATGTTTAATTTCTTTCTCAGAATTTTATTGTCTTTGTCCTTCAAACGCTCCTCAGTCACAGAACATATGGCATATGTACTTTTCTGGTCCCAATGTGCTCATGTGGCATGTCTTCATGTAGTCTACTAACACAACTCACCTTCAGGAAGTATCCAATCCAATTATATGAATAACACCTACATAGCAGACTGCATGATTATTCGATTGATTGGTTATTCTTCATGTAACTGTTGCTTTTTTGTGTCTGTTGTGAACCATCATCTTATATAATAATGTTAATAAAGGTATATATCAAAATATTCTAATATACTAGTTATTAAAACATTTGTATTGCTCTACATTTACATGTATTTTTAAAAAAATGTTTGTAAACACAAGTGTAACTCACAATAAACACATGCATATGAAAACACGTGCTTTGGATTTTATCTGAACTGCCTGCCCCGCTCTGTGGGCTCCAAGCCTCGACTGACTGCTGAAAGTGTCAGGATGGGAAACGCATGGAGAGCAGCAGCTCAGGTTTGTTTAGTTCAAACTAAAGCTTAGTAGATTTATTCTGGATTTCCTGTTATGGCAGCTGCCATGTACTATAACAAGTATTCTGTGAGTATTGGACAGTCAGCTTATTCAGAGAAAGTGCAGCAAGTGTTAAATGTGAAAGTTCATGAGGGCACGATAAGAAAAAGACTGAACAAGTATGGTATCTTCTCTCTAAAAGAACACGACTTAGGTTTGCAAAGCTGCACCTGACAAATCCCAAGACCTCTGGTACAACAAAACAGCCTTACGAGACCTGGAATTCCCGTTTCTACAGACGCTGGATAACACAGTGAAAGGGAGACTGCTCATAAATTATGGGCAGCTACTTTAATAGGCCACAAATGTACTGCGCCTGAGATGGCAGCAAGCTAGTGGAAGTTTGCTACCAGAAACAGTGTTTTGGAAAGTAGAAGCATGCAGCACACAAGCATGCAGCACACAAGCATGCAGCACACAAGCATGCAGCACACAAGCATGCAGCACACACGCATGCAGCACACAAACATGCAGCACACACGCATGCAGCACACAAGCATGCAGCACACAAGCATGAGCGGTCGTTGTCTTTGCTTAAGGAATCCAGGTGAGTGACTGTCTTTTAAAAGATCATTTCAGCAGTTGAAATTACAAGTTACAGCACGCTGGACCTCGATGTGAACCAGCTGTCTGCTTCACACAAAGGATGACCCTGTGAGCAGGTAATACAGTTTTATAACACAACAAAAACAAGTATTATTATGACTGTCTCCTCTTGGGAATAACGCAGCTGGTCCTGCAGTCAGTGGATCTTCTCCTGCACTGCATCCACCACTGATCTCGTCTGCATCTGCTCCTTTTCCTGGAAAAAGAAAAAAAACACCTCGCTCCCTATTATCCAGCCTATTTATTTTCCAAGTCCGGGAAGTTCTGGCCCAGAAAAATATCCCCCTGACTCTAACCAGTAATGATGTTTGCAAATCCCTCTGCAGCTCAACATGTCAGTCTCAGTAATTCAGTTTAATCACAGCTCTGAATGGACTTTTGACCCTCATTGCACAGTGCCAACTCTTAATGAGCACAATTCCAATGTTTATATAAAATTCACACAAAAACAGCTTTATTTAACCATTTTATTCCTAACAACCTACAAGTGTGAGACTAGTTAGTCAGAAAAGAAGAAGAAAAACAGCCAACGAGAACGAGACGAGTTCAGTTCAGCTTTATTTATATTGATCCGCGTCACAACAACACTCGTCTGAAAAAGCTTCACCCAGAGCCGACAGTATCAGACATGAGACAGAAGGACAGCTGACAGCTGGGTTAAAGTCATGACGAGACCCTGATCTCAAATTAGCCAGTTCACATCCATGTTCGCCTAAATATGTGTGAAGGTAGAAAACCAGCTGATATTAGAGGCAACCTTCCTTCATTAATGAGTAAACAGCAAAAACACTGTTTTTAATTTGTTTTGTCTTGATTTACTGGATTTAGTCTAGTTTCCATTTGTTTCCACAGCGAGTTTGATCCTTTCAGTTTAGAGTCTTGCACAGGGACAGTTTTCAGTGACCTGAGGGTCATTTATAAAAGCAAGGAGCTGACAGAGCTCTTAAGATCTTTGTCTATGAGCTGTATTCATGTTTGTGTGAATATAAAGTTAGACTGGTGTAATGGAGGGTCCAAGCAGAGGGGGGGATACTTAATTCATTTTTTTTTTCAAATCATTTTCATTTCTCTTTGTTTTCATCTCTCCTAAATTCTAGTTGTTTTTTTGTTTGAACATTATTTATTTATTTATTTTATTTGTTTATTTTTGAATGCAATTTAACAGTTCAGCAGGTTCAGGTGGTGGGCTCTAATCTCGGTGTTTCCAGGTGACTTCTTCAGTTTCCAACCTCATAAACAGTAATGACTGACTATTGCACCACTGAATGAACGATGGGCTGTGAGGTCAGTTTCTTGGTCATTAATATGCAAAATGTCATGGCCATTGACAATGGAGCAATGGTAACTGGCAATTCAGGGTCACCTGGTCCAGCCCTAACTAAATGCTTTAGCAAAAAGGAAAGTTTGAAGCCTAATCTTGAAAGTAGAGATAGTGTCTGTCCCCCGAATCCAAACTGGAAGCTGGTTCCACAGAAGAGGGGCCTGAAAACTGAAGGCTCTGCCTCCCATTCTACTTTTAAAGTCCCTAAAGGGTTAAAGTCCCTAAAAAAAGGAAAAACGGTAAAAGGGTTAAAGTCCCAAGTAAGAAAGATAGGGAATTGGTCATTTTGCGGGTTAAAGTCCCCATTGGTTATCAGGTTAGATCTTCGTCGGTCATACACTTGTTCTGGGGTGTTGACTGTTGTTTCAAAGTATTATAAATTTTTCTAGAACGGCAGTGCGGCTGCTAGGAAGCGCAGGGTCCAGAGGTGACGCTTGCCAATGCCACGGACGTGTAGGCATTGTCCTCGAATTAGAGGTATAGTCCAGTTTGGCTACTGTGGAGACCTGGGACACTCCTAAATAAGCTAAGAGTTTGAGTCTCTTTACCGTTTGGAACGGTGGTTTGCGCTTTTTTGTGTGGCAGAGGTCGGACCTCGGGCGTGTTACGCTTTTAAATTGAGTTAGGGCACTAGAAATCGGCCACCGTCCGGGACGGATACTGGTTAAGTGATTGCAAAAACTCAGGGAGTTTATCGGTTGGATCGTTAATTTAAATTTGTCGAAATTGTGTAGGTGTTAAAAGGCCTGAGAATCTGCAGTTGTAATTAGAAGACGTCTTTGTGATATAAAATAAGAGAGTTTGGTGTGAGAGGAGGCTGTGAGTCGAGTCAGCAATGCACTGAAGGCCTGCTGCTATTTTTAGACGGTGTGTGTGTAAATGCAAATAAGGAAGCAGCTGTGAAGCGCATACATGTTTAAAATGTTATTGAGCTTTATAATTATTGTTTACACATTCACACACTGGTGATGGCAGCTACATTGTAGCCACAGCCACCCTGGGAAGCACTGACAGAGGCGAGGCTGCCGGACACTGGCGCCACCGGGCCCTCTGACCACCACCAGTAGGCAACGGGTCAAGTGTCTCGCCCAAGGACACAACGACCGAGACTGTCGGAGCCGGGGCTCGAACCGGCAACCTTCCGATTACAAGACGGACTCCCAACTCTTGAACCACGATCGCCCACGAAAATGAAGTAACAATGAAATAAAAGAAGCAAAGATTTTGACCAATCTTACATCTAACAATCTAAAATAACAAAGGGCGTGCAATATATAGAATACTTTACTTTCAGCCCTTCTTGTGTTATTGCTGTAAACTGGAAATATGCAGAATGATATATTTAACCAGGAGTTCAGTTTTACCGACTGCTGGTGACAATCAGGTAAAATTACCTGTCGAAATAAATGAGCAGCAAACTGAGTCTGATTTGATCTTTTTATTGAGATTAACACGAGGATTAAACATGGAAGTAAAAACTATAGAAGAAAATACACGTGGAGCAGTTCTTGTCCTCGAGACGTTCAGTCTGATCCTAAAACACACAGGTGCTGTAGACGGTCACCTTGTGGCTGATCTCCTGCAGCAGCCCCTTCACTGCTGCCTCCAGCTCCACCAGCTGCTCTGCCTTCTGCTCCAGAGCGCGCTCGTTGTCTTCATAAGACTTCTCCAAATCTGAAAAGGGAAGAGCATACATGAAGGGATGTCCCGCCTCCTCAGCTTGAAACATTTCCTGTAGGAGTACAGTGTGGTGTCACCTTTCAGCAGCTGCAGCTTGTCACTGGCCTGCAGCAGCAGCTCTTTGGCTTCCTGCTGAAGTGACTGTGCCCTCTTCTTGGCGTCAACCATGCCTCCCGTCTTCTGACCAATAAGCTGCTCCACGGTGGCATACTTCTCCTTCAGCTCGCCGTCCAGCTCCTAACACAAACACCTAATTTTACAAAGGAAACAGACCAACCTGAAAGCCTCTAATGATCACACAGGTGAGCTCACCTTCTTCAGCTCCTCTGCCATGCTTCTGACGCTCACTGATTCCTGATTGGTCAGTTTGGCACTAAGAGTAACGTTCACAGCTTTGTCCTTCAGCAGCGTCACATCCTGTTCGAGCTTCTGCAGCCTCTGGGTGGCATTTGAAAGCTTCAACTCAGCATCTGCTGTCTCCGACTCCACCTGAACACAACACATTTGACATGTTACCTGCATGTTTCTGATAGGACATAGCCGTGTGCAGAGTAAACAGGCAGTAACCGTGAGACTCACCGAGGACAACAGGTGGCTGGTGTTGTGGATGTTGGCCGTGGCCTGCTGGATAGCGCTGCTGGCAGCCGTCTGAGCTTTCTGCGCTTCTTCCAGTGCTCGCTTCACTTTCTCCACAGAGTCTCTGACGTCACGCGCCTCCTCGCTGAGGAATGCAGGAAGACAACTGATCAGGTTCAGAGGACAGGTGAAACTTTCAGGTAGACCAGGGAATCTGAATTTAGTGATTCCAGTTCCATTATCAAAATCGCTTATCTATTCGATTCCTATTGATTTTCATTGGCTCCACCATCTCTGAGCAGCCTCTCAAAGACATTACACTCATGGACATTCACTGTGATGTGTGGTCACATACACTGCCTGCTGCGGTAAATGGCCTGTATTTGTATAGTGCTTTACTTAGTCCCTAAGGACCCCAAAGCGCTTTACACAACATTCATTCGCCCATTCACACACTGGTGATGGCAGCTACATTGTAGCCACAGCCACCCTGGGGCGCACTGACAGAGGCGAGGCTGCTGGACACTGGCGCCACCGGGCCCTCTGACCACCACCAGTAGGCAACGGGTGAAGTGTCTTGTCCAAGGAGCCGGGGCTCGAACCGGCAACCTTCCGATTAGAAGATGAACTGCCAACTCTTGAGCCACGATCGCTGCGGGTCACATGTTTGTGCATGTTGGAGGTGTTTGTTGTGATCAGCGCTGTTACTCAAAGTAATTATTGCACATATTACACAGAACACTTTTCTTTAAAGTAAAGCAGTACGTTACTTAGTTACACCCAGGAGAAAGAAATTTGTTACATTATTTTCAAGTTTCTCCGTAGAATAAACTGAAACTCATCATTTAACACTATAAACCTGAGGCTTCAGCCCCACACCGACACGAAGCCGTTCCTGATGAGGACACACATCATCTTTCTGTTCAGGTATGAACACAGCGGTCGTCATGGTGATTCTACTGTAGAAGCATGAACAGGTAGAGGCTGCAGCCTGACTGCTCAACAGTTTGTTACCTGTTGAAGTTCAGGCTCTGGGTGTTGGGCTGAGGTCTGCACACACTCAGCTTTAGCATCACTCTGGGTTCTTGGCTAGCTTAGAGTTAGCATGCTGTCTGTGCAAAGAGCTGAAGTCTGTTAGCATCATAATGGAGCTGTTTCTGTCCTGGAGCAGTCTCCACTTTACCATCATGCTCTCATCTTTTAATGCAATAAAAATAAAAGTCATGTCCCCACTGGAGACGGCACCACTGTTTTCCTCTGACACACAAACTGAAATCAGCTGATTGTAGCGAGGTTGCAAGACCCGATAAGCGTGATCGATAGGAACAAGGAATTGGACTACTGGGAACCAGTTCTCCTCCATTCCCATCCCTACGTTCAGGTCTTTTAATCAATAAATTTGACCTGTTAGTAAGTACTGCAGTGTTGATAAGACAAACTGTGCTGCTATCAATATTTATTAATCATTAATTCATTGTACCAGCTGTTAAAACTTTGAGAAACTCTGACAAAAAGGCAGTCTGAGCTCTCTGATCATGGCCGACAGGACAGGAAGGTAGGCAGGTTCGCTTTAATTCACTGCACATAGCTAAATGCAGCCAATTCAATTCAATTCAATTTATTTATATAGCGCCAAATCACAACAAAAGTCGCCTCAAGGTGCTTCATAGATACAGAGAAAAACCAACAATCATATGACCCCCTATGAGCAGCACTTTGGTGACAGTGGGAAGGAAAAACTCCCTTTTAACAGGAAGAAACCTCCAGCAGAACCAGGCTCAGGGAGGGGCGGGGCCATCTGCTGTGATTGGTTGGGGTGAGAGAAGGAAGACAGGATAAAGACATGCTGTGGAAGAGAGACAGAGATTAATAACAGATATGATTCAACACAGAGAGGTCTGTTAACACATAGTGAGTGAGAAAGGTGACTGGAAAGGAAAAACTCAATGCATCATGGGAATCCCCCGGCAGCCTACATCTATTGCAGCATAACTAAGGGAGGATTCAGGGTCACCTGGTCCAGCCCTAACTATATGCTTTAGCAAAAAGGAAAGTTTGAATCTTGAAAGTAGAGATAGTGTCTGTCTCCTGAATCCAAACTGGCCACACTGAAGTAGCTCAGTGGTTAGCACTGCTGCCTCACAGAGTCTGCTGGCTTGAACCCAGCTCGGCCACTCTTACACGTGTCGGCTCAGGGCATTGACACAGAAGAGATTCTTCATCTCAGAAGCCGCTGGTTAAAGGAAGGAAAGCAAATGCAGCTGTGTGTGAGCAGAGAAACGCGTACAGCTGTGGGCAGAAGGTTCATCCATTCACTCATCACGGACACGAATGGGTTACATGCAAACACTACCAAAAACATAACTGCTCGGCAGAAAATAACAGCATATTTCAAGACAATAATTTCAAACAAGTGTACGCAAGCACGGTTTTTCCGATATGTGACTGATTCGCAGAGATCTGGAAGAAGATCCAAGTTGTCACAGAAGAGAGAAAAATGGTATTCAAGAGCAGGATCAGTTTGTGGAGTATACCTAAAGGCTGGGTCCGTGCCAGGAAGACAAACTATGAACGAATGAATTCAGATATCAGACAGAAGCTTATTAATGGCTACCAAAAGCATCCTGTTGAGCTGCAACAATATTCATCCCTTCTGAAAGAAAGACAGATTTCAGTCTGGAGAACTTGTAAGATATCATCCCCTGAAGCTAAACCAGGCAAACATTACTGATGGACAGGTAAATCTCACCTGGCTTGGCGAGCCTCGTCCAGCAGCTTGTCGGCCCTCTGGATGTCGTCGGCGCTTTCCTGCAGGATGTTTTCCACATGTCCCAGTTCTCCCACTTTCTGCCGGATCTCGTCGGCCAGGTTCTGCAGCTGAGCCGGCGTGGTTGGCATCTGCATGTCCAGAACCTCGTTTGCCACAAGCTCAATGCTCTCAAGATCTGCAGCGTCCTCTGAAGTGCCACAAATGCAGTTAGTTTATCTGCAGCCAGCCTCTTTAAAAATAACTTTTAATCTCCGATCAATGAAAATAAATTCCTGAAATTATTCTCAGTCTATCCAACCGTGTCTGAAAGCTTGTCAGGTTATCAGAAACCAGTTATCAGAAATAATTTCAGCGTTCGTTAGCTTACACTATGCAGGTTCTTATGGTTTCTTTAATGTGTCGTACGCAGCAGACGACACGAAGGAACGAGTGTGTGAGCGTGGTGGCCTCTGAGAGCGTCCCAGACACATAAGAGTAGACGGTTTAGTTTCTGATGATTTCATGTACACTACATGATCTAGGATCCTTTAATGCTGCTGCACAGACAGTCAGAGAGCTTCTGAGTTCATGTTTGTTAAACAGGATCTATGAGACCTGCAGAAATACAAGAACAAACGTTGTTTTGTTTTTCCATCAGTTGGGGAGTTTTGGTTGTATTAAGCACTGGAAGCAGCTTTGGATCCAGGTGTCGGCTATAACCTGAATTGATTTTTTCCCCGTAATGTCATGTGATGGTTGAGCAGGCTGTAAGAAGCCTGCTAATATTATGTAAGAGGGCTGTTTTTTCAACATGAAATAAATCTGTGATCTTTGCTTTTTAAATGAAAGCAGTTTAATAATGATTCAGGAAAAAGTCTGACTGATTTAGTTTTTCCTGAAATAAAAACGTTTCATTCAGGAGAAGAGGGCGGGGAGCATAATGGCCACCATCAGACATGACGTTCATAAAAAGAAGCTTATAGTTCAATAAGGAAGATCTGTAGTCACACATCTGTTTGCTGTCCAGGTGTTTGGTGGTTAATCTACGATCACTTTCTCACAGTGATCAATGTTACCGGTCGAGTCCAATCATCTGTAGTCTAATCAGCTGGACTCTACTTTCAGTCTCAGTGCACCTTTGTGCAGCCCACCCCCCTAACCCTCTCCCATGTTGCTCAGGCTCCATCCAAGCCTCCATCTTCATCTCCACCACCAATGTCTAGACTCTACGGGGTCAACTCTGCTTCAATGGGTCATCAGAACCTAATCGCTAAATACCTTAACTGAAGTCTTTATGTCAATGAATCAATTTCACTTCCTTCCAATGATCTCTCCTGATTGTCTCTGGGAAAACTGATGTAACCGTAACTACGGAGACATTTGAACCAAACAGGAAGTGACACATACGGGTGAGGAAGTCTCTGATGTGTCTGATGAGGCTGCGCAGCTCCTCGTTGCTCTGGTCAACTTTCTGTTTGGTCCTGTTGGTCTTCATCAGGACATTCTGAGCACTCAGCCTGGCCTTGTCCGCCTCTAGCTTTGCTTCTGACACCTGAGGACAAAATTCAGGTGAGAAAACCCACCACAGTTCACCTGGAGTGAACACGGAGCAGCAGGGCTCACACCCACCATCTTAGACAGCTTCTCCACTTCCTCCATGGCGTGGACGATTTCCTGTTCAGAGTCCCGAGCCTTCCTCAGGACACTGTTGGCCGTTGCTACCGCACCACTACAGCCTTCTCCTCCACACCTGGCCCCGCCCTCAGGATTCACGCAGCCCAGACCACCGCAGGAAGAAGACCCGCATGCGTCTTGACCCAAAGATGGACTGCCACAGGTCTGGCAGAAGCAGGACAGACGACACTCAGTGTTCATGCGTTTATACTAACAAACGTTTGTGTTTGTAATACACTGAACTCTGTCAACCTGACCTGTGCCGCTCTCCCACCTTGCTGCTGAGCTCTGCTAGGTCCAGACTCTGCAGTTCTCCTGCCAGGTCATCCAGTTTTTGAGCATGCTCAGACTGTCTCTTCATGAACTTCTCTCGGGTCTGGTTCAGTTTGTCTTCTGTGAGCTGCCGTAGAGCAGCAGAGGCTTCAACCGGGCTGCCGCTGTCGATGGTGGAGGCGTTAGCTCGGGCCTCGGCCTCCTGGGACTGCAGGAAGTACTTAGTGATGCTGTCTGTTGCACCTAGCAACACACAGGAAGTCAAAATCAGCTGAAGGCAACTTTATTTAAATTCTGAAATCCCTGTACTACCTATTTTAGTACTCCTTGGCCCACCTATTTCCCCTGTGACCTTTAACCCTTTACCTCTGATGTCGGAGTTCTTGATGAACTCGACCTGGTCCAGGAGCTCCTGGACTGTCCCCTCCAGCTTCTGTGCCTCTGACATCACAGAGTCCAGTTTAGTTCCTGCAGCAGAGTCCAAGTCCTCCACCTGGACCAGAGTCTGTTCAGTAAGGTTCAATGTGTGGCTCAGGGCTCCCATCAGGTCACTGAGGGACAAACACGGGTCAGAGGTTAGCATGAGCTGCTTTAGTGCTCAGAGTTCTTGCAACAAACGTGTTCTCAGCAAATGGCCTTTGGATCTTTGGACCACCAAGATTAATGATTCCTCATAAAACACTGATGCAGTGCTAACCGGAGACCGCCACACGCCTTTACCAGCTCAGCAGACTCTCACCCTCTGCTGACAGGAGTTCTCAAAGTCCACAGGCCAAAAACAATGTTTGAACGGGCCACTAACGACCCGCAGGCCACACTTAGAGAACCCAAGCTTTAAGGAGATGAGATTGAAGCACATATGTAGTTTAAATTAGAGGTGGTGAGGATTCGCCCAAACTAAGAGTTCTTATGACCTAATGGCCCATGTACATTTTTACTGGCTTGTAAAAAAGTTTTGTTATATTTTGAAATATTAACCCAATTTAATTGACACAATATTCTAGATTATTTCACTTTTAATCTGGAAAAGGCTTCCACTGGGGGTGGGTTTTGATTATTCGATTAAAATCGATTCTGGCTGACGTGACATCGATTCATTAAAATCCTGAATCGATTTTTAAATATAAATTTATTTTGCTCGAAACGCCAGAATCTCGAATTAAACCTCACAAAATTTCAACAACCACCAAACAGCTGAAACAGTAAATGAGAACAGACACAAAGCGCCGACGGATCAGAATCAGTGAGATATCACCTTTCTCACCGGACGGCACGGTCGGGGCTGAAAGCCGACAGCTCGCTGATTCTGATGTTTCGGCGAGTTGAGCTTTGTGTTCACGTCCTTTTTGCGCTGATTCAGAAGCTGCAGGTTTGATCTCTCTCCAAACAATATTGACTGAACCAGCAGCAAAAGAAGATCCAAACTACGCTTCACGTAAACATCGTCATGAATTCCCTCTTAGTTTTGCTTTCACCACGATAAAAATCACACTTCATGCATACGGCGTTATTCTTGTTTCTTATTCTGAGCGCACGTACAAACGGTTGCAGGTGCAAGTGTTGCACTTTGAGGAGAAATTTATTTTGCACGCAGCAAAATTCATTGCTGCGTACAAAAACGTATTTCAGTGTTTGCTATTATCCACACACACACACACACACACACACACACACACACACACACACACAACAGCAGCCCCCTCTCGCTCAGGTGTTGCATTTGCACTTGTTTGCAATGTGTTGCTCGCGCTCTCAACATTTCTGCCCGTGCGCGCTCAACTCTCTCTACTCTGTTATATTTGTGCAAAAAAATCTGATTGGCTGTTTTGGTCTCCAATCAGCTCGAAATGACAAAATGCAATATCCCAGAATGCATTTTGTCCAAAACTCAAAGGAGGCAGTGGCGGAGGAGCACAGAGGGGCGGAGTTTGAAGTATTACTCTGTCTGTGTCACAAAATAAACTTTTAAGATATTTTCATGTGAGAATGTTTCTGTGTGAACTTCAAATACCTGCTCGATTTATCAGGACATATTTCCAAAAGTGCTCTGATGTTTTCGGAGATGCCTGTTACCCACCAGGTGGGGGGATTTAAAAACAGTCCTAAAATGTACAGGTAGCCAGTGGAGTGAAATTAAAATGGGGGTAATGTGCTCAGACTTTGTTCCAGTCAAAAGACGAGCTGCAGCGTTTTGCACAACCTGCAGACGCCTCATGGACGCATCGCTAACCCCACAATAAAGTGTGTTACAATAATCCAGCCTAGATGTCACACAGGCATGGACTACTGTCTCACAAAGCCGCTTCGATAAGATGGGCTTTATTTTGGCTAACTGCCTCAAATGAAAAACGCTAGCTCTTACAACAGCTCTGACCTGGCTTTCAAGTTTAAGAGTGTCTTCATTCAGCCAGGGTTCAGATTTGGCTTCAACTTAAAGCTTAAACGGGCACCGAATCTAAAAGGGTTTGGCAGACGGAGTAAAACCAGAGGAAGGGTTCAAAATACGACAGCACCGAGCAACAACAGCAGGATTAACTTTGGTACAAGGAAGGGAAACCTCAAACAAGACAGGCTCATGATGCGACCATGTCACAAACCTCTAGGTTAGAGACGGGTAAATCACGAGTTAAAACAACGTGTGCCCATATTGTTGTGTAGCACAGACACAGGTTGCACAAGATCAAGAGTCAGTAAGATTTAAAAAGTCCTTTGCCACTGGCTTGTCGGGGCAGCACACGTGAATAAGTCCCCACCAATAAAGACATGATCATATTTTGGCATAATTTCAGCCAACAGATCAGAAAAGTCATTGAAGAAGTCCTTATTGTATTTGTGGGTCTGTAAACCACGACACAGAGCCCTGTGTGAGAGCGACCCAGCTCAAACACTCAGTTCAAAGCTACTAGGTGATGTTGATGAGGGCAGTGGTTTACATTTATACTGCTTCTTATCAACCGCTAGTCCTCCTCTGCCTGATATTCGAGGAGAGTTTAAAGAGCAGCTGTCCTCCGGTAAGAGATCTGTGAAGACGCTGGACTAACCTTACCCATGTCTCAGTTATACAGAGGAAATATAAGTGAGATCATTTGTAAGCTTCACTAAAGCTGTTTCTGTGCTGTGATGAACTCTGAAACCTGACTGAAACTCTTCAAATAAACCATTCCTCTGCAGATGATCTGTTAGCTGTTTGACAACTACTCTTTCAAGGATGTTTGATATAAAGGAAGGTTGGAGATTGGCCTATAATTAGCTAAGACTGCTGGGTCTAGAGATGCTTTTTAAGGTTTAACTACAGCTTGAAGGCCTGTGATACACAGCTGATTATTAGCTATGTCTGAAATCATGAAAACAGACAACAGTAAGGAGGGTAAACAGTACTTCACCTTTTACTGCAGTATTTTTTAACAGTAGTATTTGTACTTGTACTTGAGTACAGAATGTCTGTACTTTTATCACCTCTGCTGATGTTCAGCTCTCATCAGCACGGTCAGAGATCATCAGAGTGGTCGACAGACACTCGAAGAGCGTATCTAAATGTGTCAGACTGCACTTTGACCGTTTTGGTAACCGAGTCTGAGAGAAACATTAATCAGAATAAATGCAATCCCACCCGGCCTCCTGCAGCAGCTCCTGGATCTCCGTTAGCGGTTGTGATGCCGGATTCCCATCAAGGATGGTCTGGATGTCGGCAACGCTCCTCTCCATGCTTTCAATGGACTTCCTGTACGGCCCGCTGACGCCGCTAGCTTTGAGGGCGTTTACCTTGTTGACCAGGCGGTGTGTCTGATTGGTCAGCTGGCCGATGATGTTGTCCCACTCGGCGAAGCACTCGTGACAGCGGCTGCAGTTGGGGAAAGTTCCTGAGAATCCGCGAGCGCAAGTGTCGCAGCGCGGCGCGGACACACCCTCCACGCACACGCAGTGACCGCTGACTTTGTTGCACTGCTGCTCGGAGATCCCACGAGGGTCGCAGTCACAGGCTGAGGAGAACAATAACCAATGAGAGTCTGCAGGAGACACACTCAAGTGCAAAAACACAGTTTCACAGTGACTTCCTGTCCAACCACACCTCTGTTTGCACATTAAGAACATGTGTTCAGCATTTGGCTCCAAACATCTGAAGCTTTATTCTGCTGCAGGAACAACAAATTAAGGCTAATTTTTGTTGTTTTAAATTTGATTCACTCTGACCAGGCGAGCCCTGAAAGGCCAGAGAGTCACAGGGGTTAGGGTTAGTCTGGATGACTGATGTGGAGCTCTGTCCGAAGGCTCTGACAGGAGACGAGTTCAAGAACCTGAAGGAAACACAAACTGCTGTTTAATTCATCTCCAGCAGAGGGCGCTACTCTCTCATGTGAACTGATAGAAAACAAACAAAGGGACTGATTGTGTTCCTCCAGGCTGCTGTCTCAGCTCTGTTTTTCTTCCTCTCTCCTCCTTGTTTCTGTAAGACCTCCTCCTGACCTTCAGCTTCACTGAACAAAGCGTCTTTGTGGACTTCTGGAGGTTGAGACGGACAGACTGGTCCCATCTCTGTGGAAGCTGGGCCTCAAAACATCTGGGTTTAATTTGAGCTGCAGCCGCCGAGGATGCTGGGAGCTGAAAGGATCCCACAATAAAAGCGTCTGCAGTTTGATCTCAGTCAGAAACAAGTCCCAGACTGCACCGAAACTCTGGACCGGATTCTGACCTGGGGCCTGACAGATCGGGACTCTGCTCCAGGTCTGTCAGGTCCGCTTTATTTTTCATTACACCATCACATCTATCACGCTGTCTCATGAGCACATGGTAAGCCTACCGTGACATTTGACCTCAGGGTCTCCCCAGAACAGTTCTTTACACTCGCTGCAGGTTCTTCCTCCGAAGCCGGTGTGACAGGAACACTGACCGCTGATCTGTGAACAAACAAACTGCAGTCAGACGTGTCAGACGGAGCACAGAAGTATGATCCCATCAGATCAAGCTCACACGACAAACCTTTAATGAAATACAACATTTGTTTTCACCTCGAGGACTTTCGGTCATTTGCTGCTCACCTCATTGCAGGATGTCCCGTACGAGTGTTTGGGGTCGCAGTCGCAGGTCTGACAACCGGTGCCCGTCGCCATATTCCAGGTGTCAGGTGCACAGCGGTCGCAGTGCTGACCAACCACATTGGGTAGACAGTGACACTGACCACTGCTGCGGTCGCAGTGACAGTCAGAGGACGGGCAGCTGGAGGGAGCGCTGCCAAGCCGGTTACAAACGCACTCTGCGGGTACACAACCGCCAAGGTTCAGCGACAATCGTTCGCCTGATTCTGTGAATATGGTTACCATGGTAACCCCGGCATACTTACTCCTGCAGTCCTGGAGTAGGGCATTGCCATAGTAACCCAGCGTGCAGCTCTCGCAGGCGGCACCCTCGCTGTGGTACAGGCAGCGCAGACACTCCCCGGTCCGGGCGTCGCACGATTCGGGGTCCAGCATATCAATGTTGTTGTTGCACTGACACGGCTGACACTGCCCGCCCGCCTCCTCGGGGTTTCCATAGTGAGCAGGCGAGCACTCGTCACAGCGAGTACCTGCAGTAGCAAATGCTTCTTATAAAGACAGGTAGCATAACAATCACACACCACTTCACACTGGATGCATCGCAGAGCAACTCGGGGTTAGCCCACGGATATTTGGGAGGCGGGCTGGAGCAGCGAGCGATCGAACCACCAAACTCTGAGTAAGACCAGGTGACCTGCCCCTCAGCTACAGCCAGGTGAGAGCTGGACACCATTTATGACCAACAGGTGATCGTTCCTCAGGTGTGACATCATCACATAACCTGAACCAGCAACATGCCTCACATCGAGCTTCATCCTCAGGTTCGAGTTCGTTTAACTACAGTTTTAAACTTAACAGCCAATCAGCAGCCAGAGATTCATGCTTATTTAAAGGGAACCCCGGCTGTTAAGACATGTTTGTGCTAAAATATGTGCTGTGCTTTCAATAACATATGTGTGGTATTAATAGGGCGATCGTGGCTCAAGAGTTGGCAGGTCGTCTTGTAATCAGAAGGTTGTTGGTTCGAGTCCCGGCTCCGACAGTCTCGGTCGTTGTGTCCTTGGACAAGACACTTCACCTACCGCCTACTGGTGGTGGTCAGAGGGGCCGGTGGCGCCAGTGTCCGGCAGCCTCGCCTCTGTCAGTGCGCCCCAGGGTGGGTGTGGCTACAATGTAGCTGCCATCACCAGTGTGTGGATGGGTGGATGTGTAAAGCGCTTTGGGGTCCTTAGGGACTAGAAAAGCGCTTTACAGGCCATTTACCATTTAAAATACGCCAAACGATTTACCAGTACTCCGCCATTGTCATTTACTTCTCAATGCACTCTGGGTAGTGACGTCATACGGTTGCACCGCATGCAGTTCACAGTTAGCAGCGCGCTGGAAATGGCTTCTGCTCAACCTTTCCAGTTTGAACCAGAGCAAACCGAGAGAAAGAAAATAGTCAACCAGCACTTTTCATCTTCATCTAAACTAAGTGCTGGTTGACTATTTCCATTCTCTCGGTTTGCTCTGGTTCAAACTGGAAAGATCGAACAGAAGCCATTTCCAGTGTGTAAATCGGTTTTATATGAAATGTGCTTAAAAGGAAAACATTTGGCGTATTTTAATACCACATATATGTTATTGAAAGCACAGTACATATTTTAGCGCAAACATGTGTTAATAGCCGGGGTTCCCTATAAACCTGGCAGCCAATCAGATCACAGGGTCTCAGAGGAAACAGTGGGAAAATGTTTCAGACATCTGTCAGCGGCTGACTTCAGGTGAACAGGAATCTGTAATAACAGACCTGATCCCTTCAAAACAAAAGCCTGCCAGTGGCAGCTGTTAGGATGATAAAGCAGAAGAATACTTCCTGTGGAAAAGAGCAGCTGGAGGCTAACCTGTCACCAGTCTCTGCTCACACGCCAAGCGCCACGGTGTCATCAGCGCTTACCTCGATACACACGTGTTAATAAAGTTTTTACACTGATGATAACGTATCAGAAATACTGCGATGCTGTCGTCAGTGGACTGAAGAGGTGTTGTGTTGGCGTGCTTTTCAATGATTCTAACAGATGCGCACCAGAAGCCCCGCCTCAACCAGACCAACATGGCAGCTGGACTGGCGCTGCGACCAACAAAGCGTCTGCATCTAAATATCTGTGATGAGGTCTCTGTGTCAGCGTCTGTGTAAATAAAGTTCTCACCTTTGTATCCTGTGTTGCAGACACAGGTGACCTGCTGAGAGTCATCGCTGCGGTAACAACTTCCTGCGAACTGCCGCGGGCTGCCGGGGCCGTCGGGACACATGCAGGGACGACAGTGGTCACCTGACCCCAGTGCTGGGTCACCATAGTAACCATCCAGACACCTGAAAGACAGACAAGAGCACCAATGGCATCATCCTGCTAAATAAACCCAACGGCGATTGGCTGACGGACGGTGGGCAAGTTACCTGTCGCAGGCGCGTCCCGTCGTGTGGTCCCTGCAGTCGATGCAGCGGCCGCTGTCGGGGTCGCAGACATCGGCGTGACCGTTACAGGAGCAGGGGCGGCAGGCGGGGAAGCCCCAGCGACCCGGCAGACAGCGGTCGCACTGCCGACCGTACGCACCCGAAACGCAGGAACACTGTCCGGTCAGCTGATCGCAGAACACACTGAGAGAGCCCTGAGGGTCGCACCCGCACGCTGAAAGACACGCACGACGAGGTCACACAGAGGTCAATGAAGCTTCAGCGCTGATTGTAAACAGACTTATTTAGATGGAGGTGGTTTTGACCTCGGCAGCCGTTGGGTCCAAACTGGAACGTGGACGGAGAACACCTGTCGCAGTTCCTGCCGACCACGTTGGGGCGGCACTCACACTGCCCGCCGTGGGGGTCGCACACGGTGCTGAGCGAGCCCTGAGGGTCACACTGGCATTCTGGGAAATGGCATCAGACAAGGAGACACGTCAGAATAACGAGAAGACGCTAAAGCCTCGGTGACAATAGATTTATGACTGCAAGGAATGCGGAGGAGGAGGAGGAGGAGGAGGAGGAGGAACCTGCCGGGTCCTGTCGAGGAAGTGAAGCCTGAGGCGATGGTGAGAGGATGGGTGACAGACGTGAAGCGGGGGAGGAGGGGAAGGGATAAAGATGTGAGGGATCAAAGGTCGGCGTTGGAATGAGGAAGAGGTTTTTGTTCCCGATTTTAAACTGTTTGGAAGGTTCTCTGAATCTGATTCTGGGTTCCTCCTTCCTGTCCAGAGTTGGACAGCAGAAATATTTTCCCCTTCTCTTTCTGACTCTCTCTGATTTTCCCGGGAGGTTTGTTAACGGGAGGAAACCCCAACCCCTCCAAAGTCACCATAAATACAGACACTGCCCTAAGCTCTAAGCCCTGAGTGCCTCACAAGCATCCCTTTGCTTTTAAACTCCAGCCAGGAAGCGAGGTTATTAAAGTGAAGTCACTAAGCCGTGCTACCTTTAGCTCCCTGGTGCAACATGGCGGAGATGCTGAAGATGAAGTTTCTGCAGATGTCAGTTATCGGCGTCTTGATGACGCTCTGGCTGTTCTCCAAGCACCGATAACGCTGGAAAGTCTCCCAGGCGACATTCCCGCCCGAGTCCCCGCCCTCGGAGCCTGTGAATATCTCCAAGTTCTTACAGTGAGGCATCAACACGATCTGAGGAAAATCCCAAATAAACAGGTCAGCATGTTTCACTCTGACTGACTTCACGCTCTACTTCCTGAAGTAGAAGATCTGAGCACGCTCACCGAGTCGATCAGCGTATATGGAGCCTGGACATCCCCAAAGGTAGCGTACAGTGGCAGGCTGAGGCGGATTGTGTAGTTCAGACCCGATTCAAAACAAACCGGTCTGGGAAGAACCACGTACCTGTGGGGAGAGATCGGGTTAGATACTGAAACGAGGCGAGATAAGCAGATAGAGGCCACGCAGAGGGTCAGCGTGACAGGATGATGGGCTGAGATGGTGAAGAAGGCTTGCAGGAACTAGTCTTATATTTCACACTTGACATTTCAAACTTGTCACGATTTAGAAACTTCTCTCCTGACCGTGAACTTGGGTGAAGCGAGATCATCTGGTTGTCGTCGTCAGGCACCGTGTTGATGCAGCGGCTGTCCGGCTGGATCGGTCCGGGTCTCATCACCGTCATCAGAACCTCCTCCCACACGTCCGGCAGCTGCAGAGCCGACAGACGCAGAGATGTTACCTCTATGCACATAAATAAGCAGGCGCGTGCACGTTTATCTTTCCAGGCTAACAGATGAGGCAGGTACACGGGTCAACGAAGGCTACAACTACGAGATAAGCGCCAAAATTCTCCCACTGATTCAGGACATGACGACACACGCGTTCAATGGCAGACTCACACCTGCGGTTCGTAGCGGATCAGGATGTCATATTCCATTGAGTGAGGGACGTTGTCTACAGTGAACTCCAAGAAGGCCCCCTCTGGTACGTTGGCTAGCCCGATGCCTGTCCAAGTGGGACTACGGTCCTGAGGGTGTGGCCTCTGGACCACCGTCACTCCCTAAAGAGATGCAGACACAAAGCTGATGAAGACCCTCAACACCTCACATAACCCTGCTGAGGAGAAACAATCCTCACAGGCTGCAGGTCCACCTGTAACAGCCGGCCTGTAATCCAGAGTACGGTCAGAGACTGAAAGGACACTCACAGGTCCAAACTTTGCGTCCTCAGCCTCGTAGGTGTAGTGATCCAGAGCAATGAAGTAGAACCCAGACTCCACCTGATCGCAGCGGCGGCTGAACATGTGATCTCTGCAGACGCACTGACCGGTCACGTGATCACACCTGCACGCAGACAGGAAATACAAACATCACAACAAAATAAAATTGTTGGTTCAACTCCCGACGGAGCAAATGTGACATAATACTGAACTCACTGATTGTTGATGGCGCCTCCGAGGTCGCAGTCACATGGTCTGCAGCCGTCCATGTCATTACTGAGACCCCAGTGTTCAGGCTGGACACACACACACACACACACACACACACACACACACACACACACACACACACACACACACACACACACACACACACACAGGTCTGATTGGTTACTCCCACACTGTTTACAGTCATCTCTCTGCACTGATGTGATGTATAGTGTGTTTGCATAAATCCAAGGGCGTAGATTTGGTTGTGGGTTGGTGGGGACGGATGATTCAACCACCAAACCCTGCCCTGTTTCTTTTTTTCCCTTTTTGTCTTTGCTTCTTGATAAAAAAGGAGAAATGTACTTGCCTACATGTGCTATTCTACGTGCTTTTAAACCATTTAAAACTACAATTCATAGTTTTATATGTGAATGATATAATGTTAAATTACTATTAAACAAATGACTGACTAAGTATTTTAGGCTTTAGTTTACTTCAGCCATATTCCTTATAAATCAGGTATCATACAAAAGTAAAAATAGCTTCAAATACAGTCATGACAATAAAAGAATATGACTTTAAGGACTTAACAACATTACTTCAGTTACACCAACATCTGTTATACTTTGGCACTAAGGGAACACTGAATGACCTGCTGGTTTTGTCCATAAAACTACTCGTCTAAGATTACCACAGAGTAAAAGATCTCTCAGCAAAATTATGCAACATTTTAGGCACTGTTGCCCCGATCAGATCAGTGAGCTGGGATTTTTTATTCTAAACATGAACCACTGTTACAGCAACAGACATGGACTACATGCCCCACACAACAACTCAACGTCCACTATGTGAAGCAGACAAACACATGCCTGCTCCTCTCATTAACAGAGATAAACTGCTGGCATGTTTGTTTTACATCTGTACTGTCCAGTCTCTCCTGGTGGCCATGGTAACACGTTATTCATGGTTACATACAACTTTAGACTGATGTGGGCCAAAGCCTAAAACGATGTGTGAGTTTGCTGTTCTCCCAGGTTCAGATATTTGAAGTTTGCACAGCTACATGCTCGCCTGAAAATTTTTTAAAAGTTTATTTTGCAACCCAGAAAGAGCAATAAGAGGGGCATGTATGTCCTAGCATAGCCTGTAACGTTATTATGATGGACAGATTTTATGAGTGAACTTGACTTTAAGTGAGTTACAGGTTTCTTTGAAAAATACTTTCTTATATCCAGCTTCTTCCTCTTTGCTGCCTCCTCTCCTCCTCGCAGCAGGTTTGCCGCTGCTGAAACTAAACAGAGCTCCCTGAAAGGCTCAGCCAATCACACTGGCCATATTTGTCACATGACGTAGGACTCCAGTAGAGGACGTAATTTAACTCTTTCTGCACCGCTGGGTGAGACGTTGACAGATCGTTTTTTTTTGTTGTTTTTTTTATTTTATTTCTATCGGTTTTGTTTTGTTTTTGTTTTATCCCCACCAAAAATTATTGGTGGGGATAAAACAATAATCGCTGGATATTGGTGGGGACATGTCCCTTCCGTCCATGCCAAATCTACGCCCTTGCATAAATCTCATTAAACAAGACTGATGTTGCAGAGTGTGTGTGTGCGTCTGCGCCTCACTTCCTGACGTGTCTTCTGTAAATGTCTGAGAGCTCACAGCTCAGGCTGACTGTGTAACAGAGCAAAAGCAAACATGAACCCGATGACTTCATGCATGAATGTGGCTTCAGAACGAAGCCTCTGCAGCATTAACACCGCTCCCATGTTCAAAGCCTTTAAGGACTTTGTTGCTGGTGTGAACTGGTTATCCTCTAACTGGATTGGAGCAGCTCTGTATGACATACTGGTCCCTCATTACTGGGAGCTTTGTTTAATATGAAGAAGAACTGCTCCTTCTTCATCCTGTCGCACTCACCGCAGAGGCAAACGGGATATTTCGTATCCCCTTCACACTGCAACAGATTCAACTCGTGAAAACCAGCCAATCAGAAAACAGCGCAGCCTTACAGGACAGGAGCTGAGAGTGAGGCGCGAGACGACACAAATGTTCCTTCTGCTGCTGGTCTGACTCCAGTCTAACCAGCATGAATGGTCTGAACGGGTTTCTCACCACACACTGGTCACAGTCTCGCCCGGTCACCAGACGTTTACAGAAACAACTTCCTGTTTCTCTGTCACAGGGGTTTCCTCCAGGTAGAGTTCCCAGAGGACTGCAGGTACACGCTGTCCAACACAGTAACACACAAAAGTACATCACCAAGGCAACGCAGCTTCATTCATAACAACAATGTTAGTCCCAGCCACGCCCCCTCGAGGTGCTTTACAGCGTGAGGCGTCTGTGGGGGAGTTCTGGGTAATCTGGTGTCAGCTGGTCCTGCAGGTGTTTCGTTACGTTTCGTACCTTTGCAGCCTGCAGGCTCATCGCTCAGCCCAAAATGCGCCGGCTTGCAGCGCTCGCAGCGCTCTCCCTCCACGTTGGCTTTACAGCGGCACTGACCGGCGATCAGCCCGGCTCGGAAGTCCGTCGTGCCGTCGCAGAGTCCTCCGTTCAGAGAGCCCACGGGGTCGCAGTCACAGGCTGCAGAAACAGGACGTTTAGCTTAACCAGAACCACAACAGGGCGTGTTCAGGTGTGAGACTGTGACACCACAGACAGACGAGGACACGATTCACATACTGTGAGCTTCTCTACAGCGCCACCACCAGCCCAGACGCAGGCATGTCTCTGATATGTTGAAGCATTTTATAATTTAATGAGTTAAATGAAGGACATAAAAGTGCCGTGGAATGACATCATCACAAAAACCGTGAATGTGTCTAACTTTGACCCAAAATAAGTTTCTTTTTTGTCCTGGAAATTAAACTCCCGCCTCCATCTTTGATCTCTGGAGCACATTTTAACTCACATCACCCACAATCCTTTGCTACTTTAATTAAAGAAATGCAGTGGCAGTAATAACAGAAGGTGCTGCTTGTTCAGCCCTCAGAGAGGGATGTGCGAGCTATGTTGAACTGATCCCTGTGAGGAGGGCAGGTCTGAGCCTGAGGGAAACCACAAACCTTCATGTGTCACATCAAAAACCCTCCTCCTCCATGTTTAGTCTGAGATCCAGCCTTTAATCTACTTCCTGCTGACAAAACAACCTCCTATCCGCGTCTGCCTGTGTCATCATGAAACGTGAGCTTCCTCAGAAAACAGCCAACATTCAGTTTCTTTGTTGATGTGAAAGCAAACATTGAGGACAAAAAGTCCTCAAAGAACAAAGAAGATGATCAAAAGAGCCAAAAAAACGACCTCGATGGAAGTTTTGGGTAGATGCTTTTAACTTTTAGCCTGGCACCAGTAAAACGACGACGGTTTACAAACTCTGACGCTAAAAAACACCCTTAGAATAATTGGTGGAGCTGCAGGCTCTGTTGGCCTCCACCGGTGTGTTAGAGTCAAAGTGGCGGTGAACTCACGCTGGCAGATGTTGGCGTCTCTGATGTCACTCTCTGGATGCTGGTAGTAAAACGGTTTGCACTGCTCACAGTTGTTTCCAGCCGTGTTGTGCTCACAGTCGTCACAAACTCCTCCGCTCACGTTTCCCGAAGCCGCAAAGACTGCCCCGTCAAAGTGACACGAGTCCGAGTGCTGGTTACAGTTACACTCTGAGGACACCACAGAAGAAGAAGGGACAGTTAAACTACTCCCAGCAGTGATATGGGCTGTGCCCAGTATGGACCGGTGCAGACTCACTCTTGCAGGCGTTGGTGTTGCGTCCCTCTGCGGGTCTCCAGGGGAGGTCGTGGTAGAAGTCCTGGCACTGTTCACAGTTCAGACCTTTGGTGTTGTGGTTACATAAGCAGTGACCATGAACCTGAAACACAAATAATCAATAATCAATCAGCGTTCACTTACATTACTGGTCATAAGCTGGGTTTTTTTACATGTAGTCAGTTGCCTGTTGCACCGTTTCTTCCAGTGTCTGTGTGATTTTATACTTTTCTACTTTCACAACCGGCTCAGCATCAAAGCCTACACTTCACCCACAGACCGCCATGTTGAATTTTACAGCAGAAGTCAACATGTTTACTTGATATGCTGTTTGCTCACATGTTTAAACTGCTTTAAGCTTAAAGTGTTGGTTACTAGGGGCGTGGCCTCTTTGACTGACAGGTGGACGTAGCTGCTAGCTGTCTGCGAGGCCTCACCTCAGCTAATTAGAGTCCCTGATTTGATTGGATGTTACAGACACTAATTGGCAGGTATCTGCGTGACGCTTCCTATCACGATCGGGTACCTCCTAATGCATGGTTGTCGTCATAGCAACGTGGCCATATAAATACAGTCCGTAATCGTCCTCACCATGCCCTCTGTTATCTGCCCAGCTCCCTGGACGGGGGCGCACTCAGAGGCGTGTCCGTAGCAGAAGCAGTTTCCTCGGACCACCATGTCATAGATGGCGTAGTAGTACTTCTCTTTGATCTCCATACGGGAGTCCAGAAGGTTGTCTCCAAGCGTGTGCAGTTTGGTGAACTTCACCCTCAAGTTGGTGATCTTCAGCATGTCTAAACAAAGAACCAGTAAAATTCATCAATAACTGGTCAACACCCCTACGCGACGCAGAGAAGGAGACGTACTCTGGATTCGGGGACTGTAGGGGTCATCGATCCTGAATGCTGGATCCAAAACTCTGAAAATCACCTGAGGAAAAGAAACAAACAGCATTACCCGCAGCAGTGTGAATAATGTTAGCATTATTCACAGGAGCAGCAGATGTACCTCTCCTTCAGTGGATGGCTCAATGTCAGAGTAACGCGAGTCACAGATGACATCGTCAACCTTTCTCATTGGACCCCGGTACACGGACGGGAAGGACGACTCGCAGTCATAAGCAAAGTAACGGTAAACCTGCCACGTCTTCCCGAAGTCAGCTGACCGCTCAATCACCATGGCAGCAGGTCGAAAGGTCTGAGGAAATAAAGACAAAAGTGGGAAAACTGAGGATCATGTGGTGAGGATGATGGTGTGGTGAAGACCTGGGCTGGACTGCACCATGATCACTGACAAAACCCCAGTTAGAGTTCATTCCCCTCTGGCGCTGTGGGCGGGACTTATCCTTCAAGCTTGGGTCCTCTACCAGAGGCGTCATATGCAAACATTCTGTTTGATTTCAGATCATTGATACATAATCAGGTTGGCGCAGGTGTTGTCCTTAGTTGCACTGCAGCATGTGACAATAATTAAAGTCTACACTTAAGCTGTTAGTAGTGACTCGTGGTCAAAGCAGCCTGAATCCTTGAATCTGTCGTCCCGATTCCCTCCATCTGTTTTCTTACCATGTTAACCTCCTCTTCCTCACTTCTCCTCAGCTGGTGCAGCTGTAGCCTCCTGTGATTGTGAGGTCTGGTTACTGGCTGTTACTGGTACTGCTGTTCACGGTGCAGCAGCTAACAGCAGCTAACAGCAGCTAACATGTTAGTAATTTCACTTTAATTCATTATTTTATTGTTTTCTCAGACTTTCAGCTCCACTTTCTTCCACACTAAACTTTTCTACAAGCTACGTGAGCACACAGCAAAGGTTTGGGAGAAGACAGCTGCATCGTGTGTCGGCTCACCGCAATGCCCGACCAGTCCAGCCCTGGTCGTAACCCTTCCGATTATGGAGTACTTGCTATGTCCTTTCAATACACAACTCACAACAACTCCTCAATCACTGTGTGGACCTGGTTCTTCAGATTAAAAGAGACCAGAATCACCTGTCAACTACCCAGAATCCCCTGCTGCATGTGTAGAACTCACCTTGAAGGTCATGATGAGATGCGTGAAGTGAAACTCAGCCTCTAGGTTGAGCTGGATGGTGACGTTCTCCACACCTACAGACAGCAGATCATCAGTCACCAACACTCTGTAGATCAGACTCTGCGCCACATCGGTTAAAGAGCCCAGAAATCAACAACACGCTGCAGTCGCTGCACATTAACATGATCGGAGCTGAGAAAAGAACTAAATCTGTGTCCAAGAACCAACAATTCAATTCAGTTTTATTTATATAGCGCCAATTCACAACAACAGTCGCCTCAAGGTGCTTTATATTGGACAACAGGACTCCAGAGAGTGACGACCAAAGGTAACAGCAGAGCATCTGTGTTAACACGCCCACTGTCAGAGGATGACGGACACCATAAAGTGTCTCAAACACTGCAGCGAGTACCTGATTCTGCACAAAACACCGCGGCGCAGCTCTGAAGCTGCCGTTTAGACGCGCTAGCTCATCACGGGAACAGCGAGTTCATCTGGGCAGCAGAGCTCGGCCGAGGCAACAAGCTCACAGCGCCTACCATCAGCCAATCAGTGCAGACATACAGATACAGCGAGTAATGGAAAATTAACAAAGACATGAAGCTGCCTGGTTAGCTTCACCACACTGGGTTTGTGGTGAAGAGCACAATGAAGAAGAGGTTTGTTCTGCAGTAAAACTATCTGTTTGATGAACCTGGACAAACGGCAGGTCGACTGTGTTTGCCTCCTCACTGCGGGGCTTTTTAAAGCTGAACATCCCCCACCCCTGGGAATAACTACATGGCCTCCAGCAGGGACCCGCCCCACAGCCTGAGAACCTGTAATCATGGAGGATAGAGGGTGATAAAACACAGCCTTTCTTCTGACAGTGAAAACATGTCTGAAGCTCTCAGTCTTTAAACCTGTAACGACATGTCTGACCTTTGACCTCTCTGAATGTTCTTCCTCACCATTCTCAGTCTGCCACCAGGTCTTCAGTCTGTTCGGGGCAAACGTAGTGACGACGTTCTCGATGCGATGGCTGTCGGTGCGATTGGCCAGCTCGTTGTAGGGCTCTGACGAGTCGCACACAAAGCACTTCTTCTCCTCCTGGTTTATAGAGGGGGAGGAAAAGGTTAACAGGAGGTGAATTCCTCGGATTCCTGAGTGAGATAAGAGGAAACTTTCTGACCACAAACTTCCCACAAATGAAAAGTCTGATTTCACCTGAAATAATGCAAGCTTTTCACTGGTTTTGTTTTTAGAGTTCCTTCCTGGAACGTCTCAGTCATTAAGAGATGTCAGAAAGTTGCTTGATTCCCTGACAGCCCAACGTGTTTCAGCTGCTCAGACTTCTCTCAGGGGGGGAAACCCGAGCGATCCAGTGCTAACCAATACATTTTATAGTTTGTGATGTTCAAGCAGCAACCACGCAGAGCGAGGATCTGGGACGAATGACTGAATGAAAGGAAGGAATTAGAGGATGTATAATCAAAGTCACATGACGGAAGAATGTCAGCGACTCAGAGCGAACACGCTGTTATTATCTATGTATGACATGTCCACACACATCTGCCTCAAACATTAAAACCTGATGTTTACAATCAGCCTGTGTGGTTTATTGACTTTTGATTGGATGAAAACAGTGTGACCTTTGACCTACAAAGTTTGTTGTGTTTTCTCCACAGGAACATCTGGACAAACATCTGTCTGCAGCCAGCGGTTTCCTTATAGGGAGCTCATTTTGCACAGGAAACACTTCAGACTGTAACACACAGGGAGTGGGACTGAGCTGGAGGTCGTTTAAACTGGATGGCTGGAGTTTGTCTGATGATACTGGATCCTCCGGTAAAGTCGCTCGAGTCTCCGGTACTGAAACAGCCCTGATAAAAGCGCTGCACTGAACTCTACTCAGACCTAATTAGACCACCTAATGTTTAAAGACATCTGAAGTGATCACTTACACTTCATCCATGGATGAAGACTACCTGAGCAGCATAAATGTCCCATTCTTTGGACTTCAATGGAAAATTCATCCTGAATCCTTCATATAGGATCTTATTAGAGGTCAGAGGTCACCAACGACTTGTCTCAGTTTTTAAGTTACAGTATTTTCAGTATTTCTGAAGCTAAAGACTAAGCTGAAGTGATGAGTTGGTGATTGTTGAGCTAAATAGACTGGTACACTCTGACATGCAGCATGGAGGAGCACGGAGGGGCCGGGGGCGGAGTCTGCTGGGCGATCTGCTGTGCCCCTTTAACCACAGCTGCCCCCTGTGTTGCCTCCTTGCCCAGTTGCGTTCTTCTTGGGTCTCTCTGGACTTTTCTGTCTGAGACCTTCAGTCATGATCTTGTTAACCATTAAATTTACCTGCAGGTGGCTGACGATACAGAATGGTTCGGGTCGGTTCATTCCACAGGTGGAGGTGGATGACAACTGATGGGCTCGGCCAATCAGAAGGTCTCCTGTTGCTGGGTAACAGCTGCCTTCAGTGCACACATCACTGAGCTCGGGTTGGCCGATGTCGTCCGCGGCCCCACCCTCCTGAGCACAGGTAAACACCTGCAGACCTGAGAGAAAAGGCTTTAATGGTAAAAATCTGAGAGCAGGATTAACGAAGCCCCGCCCACATTTATTGATTAAAGAGACAAAGCGCAGCTGATTGGAACCTAAACCCAGAGCTGCTTCTCCGCTTGTATTCTGGAGGACATCATGAGGAGAGAAAGATCAGTGATTCAAACCTTCACGAGTGACTATCTGATATCTGCAGCCTACAGATTACTGATTACGGTCTAAGCTGATCTCTGAGAGGACCAAACATGTTACAAACACAAACTGCACAGATTTAAACTAAACTTTATTTATCACACATTGGCAAAATGTGTGCGTTTGGTTTGAGTTTCATGATCATCAGCTTCTGAATTCTTTTACACATCAAACATGTCGACAAATTCCTAAAGATTATTCCTAAAGATTATTCCACTAGAACTCATAAAAAAGCCCTCCGAGCCCATTTTATTCTGAAAGTTTCCCGAAGTTTGAAAGTGTCTAACACTTATTTTCATTTTAGATTATTTTATCATGAATGAAACGAGCGGCTGAGAGGAAGCAGCAGCATTTTGTAATTTTCAACAAAGAAACACGAAGATACAACTCTGGATGTTTTAAATCAAACGGATCCGACAGGACGTGTTTAAGGAAAGTTTGAAATTGGAAAAGTTGAACTTTATTTAACTTACCGAGCAGCAGCGCGAGCTGAAGCTGAAACATGCTGCAAATCCTCACAGTCTGAAGACCCCCCGGACCTCCTCGGACCTCCTCAGCTCCCCTCAAACTCCTCCTCCACACAGACACCTCCGAACAGACCGGCCGACTTTCAAATTAAAACATCCGGCCCGAGTAACGTGGTTGTGCTCACAGCGAGAAAAACACCAAGAACTAAAGAGTTCAAACTGTTGGAGCAGAATAAAGTGATCAGTAACGCGATTCCAGCACACGCAGAGTAAACTGCTGTTAGCCCTCCTCATCGTTAATTGCCGTTATTTGACTGATTGATTGATTGATTGATTGATTGATTAATGTCTCTGCAGCTGTTTAAAACATATAAAAAGTTTTTTTCATCTGAAACTCGGTAATCCCCCCCACTCTCCCCCTCCTCCCTCTCAGGTCCACAGACAAAAGAAATTCCTCACCCCTGCCCCCAACTCTCTCTCTCTCACGCACACGCGTATTTTCTTTGTTGTTGCAGGTGGGATTGAAATGAGGGGGGCAGGGCTGGGTGTGTGTTTCGGACCCCCCACCTGAACGTCTTCTGCCTGTAGCCTGTGGCTGTGTCCCAATTCAGGGTCTGCACGCTTGAAGTACGCGCACTACGTACTACGTACGTGCGTACTATAAGTACGAGAAGTGCGGAAGTGAGAGGCTTGTAAATGGGACGGTCTAGCCTTCGTCGCGCTGTTCAGGTTGCCTAGCAACCATGGTACTAACCGCGAGAAACGTTTCATACAGCTTTGTTTGACAGAAATGAAGGAGAAAAATGTTTTGTTGGTCATTCATTTTTGTCATGACATCACTTTGATTAGTTGAGTATCTGAGGCTGAGACCACAGGACTGTAAAACATGATTCAAGGGCTTCATTTCTGTGGCGGTCCTAGCTGTTTGGGCCCTGGGCGAACACTCCCTCTGGCGCCCCCCCCCACACACACACACACATAAAACATACTAAGGATTAATATGTTTTATTAACATAAAACTGTTGTCGGAGCCATACTGCATTTCACCAGAGAAACACACACACACACACACACACACACACACACACACACACACACATATGAAGAGAGAGAGTATGCATAGTATGCAAACAGCCATCATAATTCATCACACAATGAGAACAGGACAAATCAACAACTGACAATGACTCATTAATATTAAAATCTGTAACATAATGTATTGTTTGGAGTTTAGTCTGTTACTGTTGCTATTTTTACCATTTCTTCTTGGAGCAACTGTAACTCACATCATTTCCTTAGGGATTAATAAAGTATTCTGATTCTGATTGGTTCAGGATGACCTGCCATTATCCAATCACACATCTGCTTACCTGCATCTGTTGCTCGTTTCCCCTCCTCTTCTTTTCTCTTTTTTCTAAACTGAGCACCTGATGGCTTTGAACTTTTCTTGTCCATCTTGGTTTGAATTTTGCACTCCAGTATGAACACAAACCCCCCAACCCGAGGATCAACACAACATAACCTAACACACCTACACCTTAGTTCACAGACTCCCTTTGTCTAGGGTGCATTTCTGGGATTTCGCACAACCCAGGATTCAAATCATGAATCCATGATGGGCTTGGATTTACATCATTATGAATGAAACATTCTCTAAGCAGCCGCCCCCTCCCCTTTCGACGGCTTGTGTGAGACTTTAAATCATCAAACTGTAAACTGTAAATTATACATTTTAAATTGTTATTGATCCCTTTACCCCGAGTCCTAAAGTGTATATTTATTTTCTTACTCTTATATTTATTGTTTGTTTACTTGCGCTGCTGTAACTGGAGCCTCGTCGTCTCTCTATAAACTGGACTGTCTGTAGCGGAGATGACAATAAAGTTTACTTTGACTTCAGCAGCGAGCAGGCGCACCGAGGGCTCTCACTTTTCACGTATAGAAAAAACATCGGTGCAGATTATAAGTCTGTATCATGATGTCTGGTGTTTTCGTGTTTGTTTGTTTTTATTTTGTTTTATTTTGTGAGTTGGTTATTAGACGCTGCTCCAGCCACCAGAGACTCCCCCGCCGCCCCGCCCTCTCCTCCCTGCAGCAAGCAGCAGGCGCACCTCGCGAACGGAGGCGCCCTTACTCCCAGCAAATGGGCGATAGAACACCGATCGGTGCCTGTGACATTCCCAGTATGCGCTGGCTGACGTCGGGGCAGCATGAGTACGAGCATTTTTTTTTTTGCAGATGCCCGTGATGCCGCCCCCCACCACCATGCCGCCCGTGTCGCCCGTATCTAAAACCGCTACTGATTAGAAGTATTTAGCTGAAGTGTATTTTATTTGTGTTTAGGTCTTTTTTAACTTGTAGTTCTAAATTGGAAGATTATTGTAATATTGAAATATAAAAAATTAAATGTTATTTATGTAATGAACACATTTTGAACTCTTAATAAAATATAACAAAAAGGAAAGACACCTAGTTGAAGGTCTCTTTTAAATGAATTCAAAAGGTGAACTTAAATTATTCATATACTAAACAAAAACTGTAGTGAGCCGTCAACCTTATATCACCTTTGGGATTTCGCAGCCTGCAGCGGAGCCTTGACCCGAATTTTAAAAATAATTGGGGGGGAAATCACTTAACTGCTAAAAAAAAAAAAGAAAAATAAATATTTGCAAAATATCTGCAAAAACATTTATTTCACGTGGTTGATGTGTGTGGCGGGGCGTGGTCTGCAGTGCCGCTGCAGGAGAGGTGGACGCACCTGAGCGGCATCCACAATCACGCCTCGCCACCTTAAAGTCTGTGCTCTCGCTGCTGTTGTGTTGGTATGTGTCGGGCTGTGAGCTGGAAAACTACAGCTTGCTGTGTGGCTACAGCAACCATGTGTGAAAAGTGAGTGTAATGAACCGCTGATCTGTACTATAAGTAGGGATGGGTACCGGTATCCGGTGCCATGATGGCACCGGTTCTGACATAAACGGTAGTAACCAGACCGAAAAGCAGCGCACATTTCGGTGCTTTATTTCGGTGCTTTTTTTCCTGAGCTGTGATACACTTTCTTCTTCCTTACATTTGTATTGGCGGTTGGCAAACAACTGAAAGGTGCATTACCGCCACCAACTGGTATGGAATGATACACTTTAGATTCTAGCCAATCATTTTAAGTTTCCGAGAATAGTAGGCGGGTCCAGGTACGTACGTTCTTTTAGAGCAGAGCTACAGATTAAAAATGCCCAAGGCGAAGCTGTCAAAAGTCTGGCTGTGCTTCACAGCAAAAGATGCAAACTCAGCAGCTGCAACAAGTGCTTTAAGCTGATACTGTGATACTGTCAAAGGAGGTAACACCTCAAATCCGATGAAACACCTGGCGACGCATAGTGTTTTTTTTTAAAGCCGAGAAATGCGCCGTATTTGATAGCTTGCTGCGAGACCTCACACCGTGCACATCTACTGCTTGTGGGTTGCCTGTTATCGGACCCGGAATTAGCATCATCCCCCAAAAACCCGAAGAGGAGAGTCCTGGCCCCTACCCCTGCCAGTGTAGCAGAAATGATGACGGATGATGATGGCAGCAGCAGCCGTTCTTCTCTGCGTGAGTAGCTTAATGTTGTTCGTGTGTAATTTACGTTGAATAGGCTAACCACGTTATTACATTAATGCATGTAAGGTGAACAGCAAACACCATCATAGCTACATGCGGCTGCCTTCTTGTTTGATGGCAGATACTCCCTTCACCCTGGCCAAAAAGACTAAAATGACCAAAGAAAAAGTGGAAAACAGCTAAACATGAGAGGTTTTTGGACAAAGTTTGTGTTTTTTCCCCATTGTTTAAGCACTGCTTCCAGCCAAGAATGATACCACATATGCCCCATAGCTGCAGAAAAGGCTAATATTGTTATCTTTTTACAAAAAAACAGCTGAACATGAGAGGTTTTTGGACCAATTTTGTGTTTTCCATTCTTTAAGCACCGGTTTGAGCACCGTTTAAGCACCGGCACCGTTTCAAAAGTACCGGTTTGGCACCGGTATCGGATAAAACCTAAACGATACCCATCCCTAACTATAAGTCATCCTTGCGGGGGTTGTCGGAACTATATGCGCAGTCGCACTAAGGACAGATGTGCTCAGAGGCATGCCCCGTAACGTGTATGGAGCAGTCTGTCGTGGCAGGAATAAGTTGTACAAAGTCCATCTAGACATGTGTGTCATGCAAGCTAGCAGCACCCCATGAGAAACGGGCCGAAGTGTTTAAGTGTTTACCGGAGTTTGCACCCTTGGCAAGCGGACTGAGGTATGTGATGAGAAGTGATCTGTTGTTATATTTTATTTAACCGAACTGTGTAACCCCTTTTGTTTTATTTAATCTGTGACTGTATATCTCAGAATTACTTGTTTGAACTTACCTGAATTAACTTAAGCTCATTGTTGTTATTACTCATTGTTATAGTTCAAAAGGACTGTACGGTTATCAATTTTTTTTCTTATTTTATAGTTTTCACGGTGCTCAATGTTCAGAGAATGAGCCGAATGTGGTGAGGAAATAAATGGCTGCACCCGTTAGAGACTCTTCTGTCGTTCTTAATGCCAAGGGCTGCTACAGTGATCAATAAAGAAGAAAGCATTTACACGCAAACATTGTTGGGTCTGCCGTGGTATGTTTACAATGGGACTTCTGCCCCCCGGCCGTCTGCGCACAGCATCTGCGAACTGGGGCTGTATGAAGTCACTTCATCTTTACGGAGGACTGTAAGCTGTCATGTTTGAGGCGTGAGCGGTTTTTGTTTTTACCATAGTTCATAGTGGAGATTAGCTGTTTACATACGTATGTAATTGGCCTGCCTGGGGTTGAAAGTCTCCATAAATGAACGGTATTTCGGCGGGTATGGTGTATGCGAGTGTGACACTTAATTTGAGCGATAAAAAATAATAACATATAATTTTATTTTTATATTTCAAGATCACAATAATCTTCCAGTTTAGAACTGCAAGTTAAAAAAGAACAAACACTAATAACTGAACCCTGTGAGACCCCATATGTCCGGTTCTTAGAGTGTGATATAAACTGATTTGCAAAGACACTAAAAGATCTGTTGAAAGCTATGACTGAAACCACTCCAGAGCGAGACCGGACACACCCGGTGTTAATCAGGATGCTATGGTCAACAGTGTCAAAGGCAAATGTTAAGGCCAGCAAAACCATGACTGTGGATGCTCCGGAGTCAGCTGACATCATAATATAACTAGTGACCTTAATTAATGTGGTTTCTGTTGACTGACCATTATGAAAACCAGACTGAAATTTGTCATAAATTTCATGTTTTTCTAAACAAGCAGTAAGTTGATCTGCAACTGCTTTTTCCAGAATTTTTGACAGTAATGGGAGTGAATTCAGCTGAAGCTCTCAGTAGGAATGGTTGTGATTGTTTTCCCCACACTGAGACATAACAGCTGATTTTAGGTTCCCCCCCCCTGCTGAATCCACCTCTTCCCTGCTTATTTCCTGTTTAAAGTCCCCCTCTACAATGGAGGCAACAGGAAACAGAGCTATTTTTATTTTACTTCTTTTTCTCTTCTCATGTTCTACTTTTCTGAGCTGAACACATTTATTAGAATTAGAATGATTGGAATAAAAATTTAGACTGAAATAATGTTGTATTCTGATTTACCAATATTATTTTATTATAATATTAATAACAATAGGTGGCAGAAATGTTCTTCAAGGAGTTTTGACTTGTGAGTTCTTACTCTGAGTACATTTCAGAGCCAGTACTTTTTCACTTTTACTTAAGTTGAGAAGTTGAATCAGTACTTCATCTTTAATAGAGCATTTTTAACACTAGTATCTGTACTTCTACTTCAGTACAGAATGTCTGTACTTTTAACACCTCTGGTAAGGGAGGAGGGCCACTTGATCCAGCCCTAACTATGTGCTTTAGCAAAGAGAAAAGTTTTAAGCCTAATCTTAAAAGTAGAGATATTGTCTGTCTCCTGAATCCAAACTGGAAGCTGGTTCCACAGAAGAGGGGCCTGAAAACTGAAGGCTCTGCCTCCCATTCTACTTTTAAATACTCTAGGAACAACAAGTAGGCCTGCAGAGCGGGTGCTCTAATAGGGTGATATGGTACTACAAGGTCATTAAGATAAGATGGGGTCAGGTTTCTTCCTGTTAAAAGGGAGTTTTCCTTCCCACTGTCGCCAAAGTGCTTGCTCATAGGGGGTCAAATGATTGTTGGGTTTTTTTCTGTATGTATTATTGTAGAGTCTACCTTAAAATATAAAGCACTTTGAGGCAACTGTTATTGTGATTTTGGCGCTATATAAAAAAAAAAAAAAAAGGAAATGAATTCAGAGTAAGAATCTGGTTAGATACCATATGTCTAAGATTTTCAGGGCCGAGTACAATAACCTCAGTTTGATCTGAATTAAGAAGCAGAAAGTTAGCGGCCATCCAGGTCTTTATGTCTTTAAGACATTCCTGCAGTTTAACTCATTGGTGTGTGTTATCTGGCTTCATGGACACATAGAGCTGGGTGTCATCTGCATAGCAGTGAAAATGTATGCTATGTCTTCTAATGATGCTGCCTAAGGGAAGCTTGTATAATGTAAACAGAATTGGTCCTAGCACTGAACCCTGTGGAACTCCATAATTAACCTCAGTGTGTGAAGAGGACTCTCCATTTACATGCACAAACTGGAGTCTGTTAGATAGATATGATACAAACCACTGCAGCGCAGTACCTGTAATACCTACAGTGTGCTCTAATAGGATATTATGGTTGACAGTATTGACAGAAACTCTGTGTAAGGCCCAGGTGGATGATAGATGATAACAAATAAGACAGGTTTTTGAGTTTCACAGCTGAAGTGGATGAGGCTAAGCATCAGGCTTTCAAATGAATTAAAAGTCTGTCTGGGTCTTTGGTTTATTGATAGCTGGTGTGAAAAATTGCTGCCACACCTCCCCCTCGGCCTGTGCTTCGAGGTTTCTGGTAGTTACAATGACTCGGGGGTGTTGATTCATTTAAACTAACATAATCATCCTGCTGCAACCAGGTTTCTGTAAGGCAGAGTCAATCGATTTGTTGATCATTATCATTGATTATTAAGTCACGTACTAACAGAGACTTGGAAGAGAGAGACTTAATGGTTAATAATCCATATTTCACTGTTTTACTCTTTGGTGCTGTTGAGGACACTGTATTGTTCTTTCTTTGTGATTTTTGTGTTGTGTTTTTGTTAAGTTTTGGTTTGTTTTTTGTCTTTTGTCTTTTGCAGACACACTCTCTAAGGGGTCTAGCGTTCTGTGGGGGGATACCAGTAGGAGAGAAACAACTTGGGGTCCTGGACCCAACTCTGGATAGTCACGTTTTGGGGGGTTTATTAAATCTTAATTATCTATGAAGCCCACATAATTTTTTTAGAAAGAGGTTATTTGTTTAAGCTGGTAAACAGGGCATTAAAATAATCTCAATGCAAAGAAGAGAAGAAATGTTAGACATGTTCCTTAACTGGAATAAATAAGAATGAGACAAAGATTTTACATGAGAGTCAAAGCCCAGAGAAGAATCAATTATTACACCAACATTTAGTAGTTAAACAAAAAGAAGCAAGCAGCTGACTGATGTTGGATTTAGCTTACAAGAGCTATAATTATGGTCTCAGTTCTTCTGGGAGTTAAAACAAGGTAACTGCTAGAGAGCCAATCAGTAACCTGAGTTAAGCAGTGAACTAGGGTGGACAGCCTATCCAGCTCATGAGGCTTAAAAACATGTACAGCTGAATGTCATCAGCATAGAAATAATGAAAAATGTTATTAAAAGATTGAATAATGCCACCTCCTAGGACTTGCCGTCCACATATGTGGACATCACACTTTGGGTTATTTAGACCAAAATACTCAATTTTGCTCTACATGGGCCTGATATCCACTTACGAGGACATTATACTGCTGCTGTTCTATCAAATTTTTAAATGAATATCCTCATTTGTGGCTCTCATTTTTCTTAAAAACAAAAATAAGGTAAAAAATAAATAAATCTGGTAATTCTTTGTTTTTACCTTCATCAGGCCCCAATATGCCCAAATATCAAAGAGAAATTAAAAATGCTGCTGTGGAAGAGTTCGGGTCTTAGGAGGTTAAAGGAAGCAGAAAGCAGGAAGAAAATAATGGACTCAGAACTGAACCTTGTGGAACCCTACAGGTTAGAGATGCAGTGTGAGAGGTCCCACCAGTAGAAACAAACCCAGTCTAACAGGAGCCAGAGACACCAGGCAAACCTTTTAGCCTATCATGTAAGTTTTCTTGGTCAATCACACAAAATTCATTTTACTCATTACTGTAGTTAAGTCATTGAGTGCAATTGGAGCAAAGGGAATAAATGACTCACACTACTGAGGACCATCTTTCATGTCCATCGCCTTTTTTCTCAGAATGGTTGAGAAATGTGTTATTATCAGAAAGGAACAGCAGGAGGAGTTCAGTGCTCTAAAAAGTTCATCTTACATAGGTGACTACATCAACGAGAAACTGTAGGAGAAGAAAGGTAATGGATTGTTCTCAATTTCCCCAGAGATAATGGAGAGAGACTCCTGCATCACTCAGGCATTTGTGTCTGTCAGATTTACTGATTTAAACCAAATCCAAACATAAATATAACAAGTCTTAATATTTGTTTTATCCATAAAGTTTTAATTGGACATTTCTGTCATATCAGGCATGAAGCTATTTGATGAAGAGTTTATTACAAAATAATTGAAAAATGTTCATCTGTGTAGTTTTCTGTCGTCATATTTCTAAAGGCATTTCTATTGTAGCATACTGTATTTAAAAACAACTCAAAACCTCATCAGAAAAACGTTTGAAAACTTGAAACAAAGGAAAAAAAGGTACAAACAGTGAATAAGATTCTGATTAAATTCAGCTACAGCAGATTCTGGGCAGCACTGCTGTTTGCAGTACTCACTGGTATTTATCACAGTATATTTATCCAGTACAGTCAGTGTATAGTTGAGTGGAGATTTCCTGTCGAATTGACTCAGCCGTCTCCAGCAGGTCGGACACTTCAGCAGCTTTCTGGTTTCTTCTGTGAAGCAGCTGCTGGATCTTCTGCTCCATGTCTGCAACACAAAGAAACTCATTTGAATTCATATCTATCTATCTATCTATCTATCTATCTGTCTATCTGTCTATCTGTCTGTCTGTCTGTCTGTCTGTCTGTCTGTCTGTGTATCTATCTGTCTATCTATCTGTCTGTCTGTCTGTCTGTGTATCTATCTGTGTATCTATCTGTGTATATATCAGGGTGTGGCAACCCTGGGCACGCGTGGTGATTTTTCGTTTTTATGGGCCGATGATTTTTCTCTGTTTTTTTTGTAACGGTATAAACAATGAAAGGTGGTGGCCGATGTGTAAAAATAACTCTAATTTGTTTGGTGGTGGCTATCGCGGAGCTGCCACAGAGGCCAGCAGGTGGATGAGGGAAAGGGGAGACAGGAGGAGGAGGAGAGACCCGAGGTGGCCGCCGGTCCGAGTGTCAGGTGAACTGAACTTCAGAAGTTATGACCTGCAGTCTATCTGGGTCAGATATAAACCAAGTTTAGGTGGAATTTATTTTCGTTATGCTGACTTTTTACAGTCAGTTACAATAACTCGTATTGTGTACTAGCTAGCATGACGGAGTTTCTATACAGCTGGGTGGTGCTTCGATGTTACTGATAGAGAACTTTATTTTGTTCATAAGGTTAGTTAGTAGAGTTTCCAACCGTCCCGTAAAAAGGCGGAATCGTCTCGTATTCAGAGAAAATCTTATGCTTTTCGTATTGAGGTGAAAAGGAGCAGTTTGTCCCAAACTTCAGCTAGAATGAAAAAAGACACAAAGGTGGAGTTATTCTTCTTCTCTCATTCTCTCCCCTCTCTCTCCTGTTGCTACTTCAATCATGAAACTGATCAATGATCAGCTTATCAGCTTTTTTCTCTCGTTTGTTTATCTCCCACTTTGCACCAGAAAGAGGAAACCAGCGGATGTGCGCTAAACATCAGCAGCACGTTTGAGCTTGATCAGCTGTTGTTAGAATTTATTTAATAATATCAGCTTGTCATGGTCTGCGGTGGGCGGACCGAGTGTGGGAGTGTGAGGTTCCAGGTGCAGACACAGACGAGGCGACAGTACCGAACTTGAAACAAAAAGCGAGCCTTTATTTGGGCTGATTAACGTGGCAAACAACAGAAAGCACTGAGGCAAAACTAAACTAGAAGCTGAACTGGGAAAACTAAGAACTGACACTTAACTCAGACAGCAGGGAAGGCTAAGACAGGGTGACAATGATGCACATGACGGAGGCAACTGTGAACAGGACTCTGTGCTGGAACAACAAGGAACTATGAAACGTATATACGTAAGTAACATGGACATGACCAGCACAGAGTCCTGAAACCTGGCGTAATATGGGGGAAGTTGAACACGGCGACGAACAAAGGAAGACTGAGGACTTAAATACACACATGAGGTGATCAGGGGAAGTGGAGACACATGAGAACACAGCTGACTAGAAGGAAACATAATGACAATACAGGGGAGAGTAGCACTAACTACAATGAACAAAGAACACCATACTCTTTCAAAATAAAACAGGAAACACAGAGACATAGACATGGAGATAGAACATGAATTTAACCTAACCAGAGACATGAAACATGACAGGTAGACACACGGACCAGGGAGAGATGACAAAAGGGACTAAGAAACCAAGGACTAAACTGCAAACTAGAAAACAACTAGATGCGTTAAACTACACATGTGGATACAAAAATATGCATTAGAACTTAAACCCTGGGCCTCATGGCCCAGTACCATGACACAGCTGATGTTTGCTGGAGCCACAGCTGTAAAGCTGCTGGTCATGATGGTTTGGATATGTGGTGAGAGGGAAACATGAAGATGAAACCAGGAGATGTCCTTACTGAATCATCAGAGCTGAACAGGTGATGGAGAAACAGGTTTACCTTTTAGGTGACATGGATGAGTTGAAGTTATGAACTGTTTCTGAGAGACAAATAACACCAGGATCCTTTTTATGTAGCTGACAGCTGGTAACTGTGCAGGGGCGGGTCTAGCAAAGTTATGCCAGGTGGGCAGGTAGGGCATTAACAGGGAGAGGGGGGCACAAAGAAATACTTTCTTATTCTCATTTAAAATGTTTAGTTTTTATTAAATAATTATTTGAATCTTACAACCAAAGTTTTTGTCTGATGTAAAATGTATAGAAATCATATCAACAAGACTGTACATCACTGTCACAGCAGCGTTTGTTTTCATTAAAATGCTTTATGGCTTTTCCTACAATACCTGGGGGGCCGGTCTCTAGTCAAAATGCCCGGGACGATTTTTTGTCCCAGTCCAGCCCTGGGCATGACACGCAGTGAATTAATCTGAGAAGGTGCATTAACAAATAAATAGCTTGGCCAGCGGTGCACATCGCAAATAAGCTCGCATAGACACATTAGTTGTGCTGCTTCTTAATAATGGTATCTTAGCTAACAATTAGGGGTGGGTTTTGATTATCGAGTTATCGATTAAAATCAATTCTAGCTTAGATAACGTGATATCGATTCTTTAAAATCCTGAATTGATTTTTAAATATAAATTTACTTTGCCCGAAACGCCAGAATCTCAGGTTAAACCTCACAAAATTTCAACAACCACCAAACAGCTAAAACAGTAAATGAGAGCAGGAACACGGATTCTGCACAAAGATGTAAACACAAAGCTCGGACCCGCCGACGGATCAGAACGTCGCCTTTCTCACCCGACGGCACGGACACAGTCGGGGCAGAAAGCATGTAATGTACACTACAATGGGAAAGTACAAGAGGAAAAAAAGAGACCTCTACTCATGCTGGGCTACAGGAGGACAGCATGAGAACAAAAAAACTCCTCTGCACAGAAAGCACATAATGTCCACAGCACAACATTATGGAGCACGTGACAGCAACAGGGTCGGGTGGGGGGTGAGGAGTAATCCGAAGCAAACACAGCAGCCATCCTGCCCTGCAGCTATTATTCCAGCGCTGGCTCAGACCCGCCGTGTTGGCCAGGAGGAAACAAGCATCGAAGGCGTTTGGAAAGGGAGGGGGATGAGTGTGTGCGTATCAGTGTAAGTGTATGTGTGTGTGTCCAGAGTTCAGCTGAGACAGTGTCCTTCGCCCTGCCAGGCTAAGTAAACAGTCTTCCAGCCAACCCAGGTGGCCTTGCAGGGAATGGGAAGAACAGACTAAACACAGTCGTTATCAGGGTGTTGTTGTTCAGCTCCAGCCTTGAGCCCGCAGCTGGCGCCGCAGGGACAGCCGCATTATGATGGTTGTTTTTTCTTTAGTGCGAACAACTCATGAGAATTTCAAAGCTGTTCTTAACACTCCGACACTGGTCTCTCAATCTCCCGTTGGAGAGCCGCGAGCTTCTCCGTGATGTTATCAAACTTGCGCTCCGTGATGTTGTCATTCTTGTGCTCAAAGAGCAGATTCTGAGAACTCACGACTGCAGTGAGCTTCTCCAAGATGTGATCCAACTTTCACTCAGAGGTGTTGTTCTGAGTATTCACGGCAGCCGTAAGCTTCTCCAAGATCTTATCTGTGCTGCACTCAATGAGCCCATTCTGAGAACTCACGCCTCGTCCCATCGTTTCAATCCCAGCGGGCAGCCTTGTGGGGTTTTGAACAGTAAGCCAGGGCCAAGCCAGCTCCAATCAGCAAGAACCCTGTTATCATGGTTTTGAATAGGTAGATATCTTAAGCGTCTTCGATCGACAGTCCCACCAGGCACATGATTCTCCATTTCTGCCACCCATCCATCGTCCGGACACTCAGGCTCACCCGAGCCCAGACTTCTCGTTGAGAAAAGGGTGTCAATGGCATTCAGAGACCAGTTGATCAAATCCATAATTCTCTTTAGGTTTTAGAAACAGACTGTGAGAGAGTGTTCCAGGGAAAGTAATACAAAAAACACGAGACTAGACAAGGACATAAGAGCTAAGCAGGGAAGATAAGAGAGAGGAGGAGAGGAGAAAAGTGCGACCGCCTTCGCCGAGAGCCAAACGAGAAACCATAGTCTTTTGCATGTTTCTTTAACACCGTTGTGTCTGCACTGTCTTGTGCCTGTATCCTTCTGTCTGGTGTTGCACTGTCTTTGTTTTGTTTTGTTCAATTTTTTACATTTAAATAATATCACTCAGTCTTCCTATTTTCATCTTCATATTATTAACCGCCTTCGTCCTTCACTCACTCCAAACAGTACCGCCATATTTGTCAATGCTCTTGTCACATCTCGTCTGGATTACTGTAATTCTCTTCTCTGTGGTCTACCTCATAAATTCCTCCATAAATTGCACTTAGTTCAAAATTACAGCTGCTCGTATTGTATCCAGAAGTAGATCCACTGAACATATAACAGCTGTTCTTAAACAGCTCCATTGGCTTCCAGTTCACCTCTGTGCCAATTTCAAGATCCTGCTTCATACTTTCAAAGTGCTTCATAACCTCGCTCCTCCATATTTATCTGATCTTGTCCATACATAGGGCTTTGGAGCAATCTCTTTGCATCCAGACGCAACCTGTCTCTATACCGTCCTTTTTCTCTTGAGCTATTTTTAAAGCATGGTTGGTAACAATCTTCCTTCCAACACAGTTTGTTTTGATACGTGCCCTTCAAATGTGGCGTCGTGCACCCACAATACATTGTGCTACATCCATTCCAAAGCCCTATACTCACCCCCTCGTACACTCGGCTCTTTTTCAGCTTCCCTTCTGTCTGTTCCACCTGCCCGCCTGATGGGACTCAGAGCCTTTGGTAGACTTTGGATGCACTTCCACCAGATCTCCAGACCACAAACTGTTTCTTCACTTTTAAATTGCATTTTAAAACCATCTATTCAGAACTGCATTCCCTTCATTAGGACTCTGTCTTAGTGCATTTTTACCATGCTTAGCTTTTATTCTTTCATGCTTGCTTTTTTTCTCATTTAACTTGTGTTTTTATTTAGTTTTACTATATTTTAATATATTGTATTATTGTTATTGTTATTGTACTAATGTAAGGTGACCTAGAGGGCCTTAAAGGCACCTAGAAATAAAATGTATCATCATTATTATTATTAGCATTACTCTTAATAATCTTTGCACATTGCACCTTATGTAGTCCTGTGCTTATTGTCTGTTATATGTAGCACCATATGGAGGAACTCGTTTCACTGTGTACTGTACCACAGCACAAGGTTGGAATGACAATAAAGCCACTTGATTTAGTTTGAGATTTAGTGGGTGTTAACCATCGGGTGCTTAGTTTAATTGTAGTTTGTTGTTTTGGTTTATAAGCTTAAATTATGTGTGTGTTGTATATGAGTAGACTTGTATACAGTTAAACATGTATGGATTATATAATGTCGAAGTCTGAATACTGATTTGTAAATACTGGAGTTTGAAATGAGGGGGTAGGAACAGAAAAGGTACAAACTTTATCCTACTCATTTTCTGGCATACACATTGTGTAGACAGAGATAATCATGAAACTTGATGTCAAGGTTTTTCTTTTTTGTTGTTATTTCAGTTATATTTACGAAATAAACATTATTGTATTTATGCATCTATATATAGAAGTGGGAGTGGAGATACATGACCGGAAACATACAATAGTTAAACACAGAAGCAAAGCTGTGATGGGGACAGGGATTTTACTTTGTCCAGTGACGACAGAAATGACATTTCAGTGCCTCAGAGTTTATCTGAAGGTCACACCCATCACGCCTCAAACACACCAGCAGGTCAGCGGTCTGACCTTGTATCTGCTGGAGTTTGTCCTCCACTTGTCTCTTCATGTCCTCAGCTTCCGTCATGATGTTCTTCAGTCGACCAGCAGCTTGACCCTTGACCTCCTGATTCTGTTGATTTTGCTTTAAAACTTCAAACTGCTTAGTGACATCACTGAGCTCCTGTTGGGCAGAAACAGTGTTCTGATTTTCATCTGAGACTTGAAACTGAAAACAGAGACTCAAAGTTGTGTGCAAAGTTTTACATAGATTTTTCTTATCTTAAAGCCTCAAACACATAAATGTGTCTGTTGGTGTTTTTACCGTCTCTGCATCAGTGGTCATGTTTAAAGCGCTCTCTGCCACCTCTCTGGCTTCTCTGGCTTCTCTCGCTGTCTCTCTGTTCTCTTCAGTTTTGTTCTTCATAGCTTCAATCTCTTTCTGCAGGTCTTTGGTCTGAATCATGAGCCTCGCCTCGATGTTATCCAGTGTGTCTTCAGCCTGAAACAGAAAACAAACATGAGCACATTAGCATCAGGCTGAACAAACGTCTCAGAGGTCATATGTGAAATATTTTGGATGTTTTACATCTCGGATCCTGTCTTTGGTCTCATCTTTGTTTCTGCTCACTCTCTCCAAGAGGTCGTTAGCTTTGGCCTGAGCTTTGTCTGCTTCATAAATATCATGAATGATCTTCTTCACATCAGTGTTCTCCATCTGCTCCCTAAATACAATAAACAAAGATGATTAAGGTTCAGAACACGAAGAGGACAAATATGTGTTCCACCTATAAATCACTAATCAGAAGGACAGGAAGTAAAAACATCAGAGAGCAGTGACTCTCAGACTCAGAAAGCTGATCCTGCTCCTGCTGCCGAAGATCCAAAGGACCAGTTCAGCATTGGAAGCATATCACTATGCCTGAGAAAAACATCTAAAACACATGAAGAAAAATAATGTTTCATGCAGTCACAGATCAGCTGTGGATGTGTCCAAAACTCCTCAGTCTTCGTCTGAAAGACTAAAAATGAGAAATGGCCTCTGATACTGTCTGAGGTCATCTTCACAGTCGCGGTATTATATTGTTCATGACATCATGAAGCTCCTGTTGGACAGCGTTGTAGTGAGAAGTTGTGTCCTTACCTTTTCCATATTGAAATGTTATAGATTCTTTCATTGATGACAAAAATGGGGGAAACACAAATGAGACAGAGCAAATGATCTAAAATCAAAAGAGTAAACATGGACGTATCTGTGGTAAAGTCTTAACTAGGGATGGGTACCAGTATCCGGTGCCATTATGGCACTGACATAAACGGTAGTAACCAGACCGAAAAGCAGCGCACATTTCGGTGCTTTGTTTCAGTGCTTTTTTTTCCTGAGCTGTGATACACTTTGGATTCTAGCCAATCATTTTACGTTTCCGAGGATAGTAGGCGGGTCCAGGTACGTACGTTCTTTTAGAGCAGAGCTACAGATTAAAAATGCCCAAGGTGAAGCGGTCAAAAGTCTGGCTGTACTTCACAGCAAAAGATGCAAACTCAGCAGCTGCAACAAGTGCTTTAAGCTGATACTGTGCAAAGGAGGTAACACCTCAAATCTGATGAAACACCTGGCGACGCATAGCGTTTTTTTAAAAGTTGAGAAATGCACCGTATTTGATAGCTTGCTGCGAGACCTCACACCGAGCACATCTACTGCGGGTGTGGTGCCTGTTATCGACCCGGAGTTAGCAACATCCCCCAAAAACCCGAAGAGGAGAGTCCTGGTCCCTAGCCCTGCCAGTGTAGCAGAAATGATGATGATGATGATGCAGCAGCAGCCGTTCTTCTCTGCGTGAGTAGCTTAATGTTGTTCGTGTGTAATTTACGTTGAGTAGGCTAACCACGTTATTACATTAATGCATGTAAGGTGAACTAGCAAACACCATCATAGCTACATGCGGCTGTCTTCTTGTTTGATAGAGTGATACCATATATGCCCTATAGCTGCAGAACAGGCTAACATTGTTATCTTTTTACAAAAAACCCCCAGCTAAACATGAGAAGTTTTAGGACAAAGTTTGTGTTTTCCATTGTTTAAGCACCGGTTCCAACCAAAGGAGATATGTTGTATCAGCAGAAAAGGCTAACCTGGTTATCATTTTGCAGAAAAAAAGAGACTGCTAAAAATAATAACATAAGAGATTTTCGGACAAAGTTTGTGTTCTCCATTCTTTAAGCACCGGTTCAAGCACCGTTTAAGCACCGGCACCGTTTCAAAAGTACTGCTTTGGCACCGGTATCGGATAAAACCTAAACGATACCCATCCCTAGTCTTAACATGGGGATGACTCACTGCTGGAGCCTCTGCTGGATGTCAGCAGGACTGCAGCTGATGGTGGTTTTAGGGCAGGGGTGGGCAACTCCAGGCCTCAAGGGCTGGTGTCCTGGAGGTTTTAGATAGCACCCGGGGTCAGCACAGGACATATAGTGACTGGGGTTTGAGTGGCAGGAACAGCGCTCGTCCCGGTCACCTCCCTCATGCACGAGATCACACAAATAGCACTGGTGTCTGGTGTGTTGTTTTTGCCATTGTAGTGGATTGTCTTGGTTGTTGCAGCAATAGGTTTGTGCCTAGATAAAGCTATCAGAGGTCATTTAAATCAGCTGAGATTTCTAAAACCTGCAGGACACTGGCCATTGAGGCCTGGAGCACCCCCACCCCTGTTTTAGGCTAAAGGTTGTATTTCATTTATAGTTTCTAGTTTAAAGTTTTTGGTTTGAATGAAACTTTTATGTCATTTTTATGCTCTCAGCACTGACTTGAGTTCCAAAGCTTCCTGCTGCAGGTCTATGGCTGCCTTGGCTTGCTTGTCCAGGTTCTTTAAGTCCTCCAGGAATCTGGTGGCATTTTTCAACAAATTGTTGACGTTACTGATCATGGACTGGATGTTAGCAGGTGACTGTGGGAGCTCGATTCTCAAAACTGCTTGTGCCATTTTCTCAATGTCCTTTGGAGGAACCATGTCATCTGTCAGGGAGGAAATGTGAAGAGCAATGAGAAGGTTTCCTGCAGAGAAACATTACATACTCACATACAGCAGCATCACAACAGCACCAACGTTCTCTGTAAAGCCACGCTCTCTCTCTCTGACTTCAAAGGATCCATCCTGTACTTTGCTACCATCTGGTGGGTACTGGTTCAAAGTGGACATGAAACACTACATGAATAAAGCCTAATTTACACCATTCACAGAGAGTTGGGGAATGGCTGCAATCACAGCATTGCAAGATGGCAACAGATGTACCCTTAGGCCCCATCCTCGATTCATAAATGGCCTCCTTGATGCCACGCTCAAACCAGCGTTCCTCCCTGTCCAGGATGTTACATCCTCATCCTTGAAAGAGTGTCCACTGGCCTGTAGGTGTGAATAGACTGCAGAGTCCTGGCATGACGAGGTGGCTCTTCTGTGTTTTCCCATCTGCTTCACCAAAGGTTGTTTGGTTTCCCTGATGTATAAATCCTGACAATCCTCCTGCACTTAACAGCTACACTATGTTACTCTGTTTGTGTCGGGGGACCCGATCTTTGGGGTGGACCAATTTTTAAAAGCCAAAGAGACCCAGTGTTTAGAAAAAATGTGTCTCAGCTGCTCCGATACTCCTATCACGTACGGGATCACTACAGGTTTTCTCTTAGACAGTGGTTGTCCTTCTCTCCTGGATCAGCTGGAGCTTTCTTTAGGTGCCTTCCCAGCTTTGACAAAAGTCCAGCTGGGATAACCACATTTACTCAGGGCCTTCTTGATGTTCTTCTGCTTCCCTGGCTGCTGTGTCAGTGAGGATGGTGTTGGCTCTGTGCTGTAGCATCCTGATGACGCCCAGTTTGTGCTCTAGTGGATGATGAGAGTCAAGCCTTAAATGGCCTGTATTTGTATAGCGCTTTACTAGTCCCTAAGGACCCCAAAGCGCTTTACACATCCAGTCATCCACACATTCACACACTGGTGATGGCAGCTACATTGTAGCCACAGCCACCCTGGGGCGCACTGACAGAGGCGAGGCTGCCGGACACTGGCGCCACCGGGCCCTCTGACCAGACTAAATACTGATCCATATGCGTAGGTTTACGGTACACGTCAGCTTTTAGATGTCCCACATTACTGATGGAAATCTCACAGTCTAAGAAGGCTAACCTGCAATTATTTCATATCCTCCCTGGTGAATTTGATGAGTCGGTCCACCGAGTTAATGTGATCCGTAAAATGTGGAACGTCCTGAGATTTGATTTTCACCAGGTGTCATCCACAAATCTGAACCAATGGCTTGGTGGTGTTCCAGGGTAGGATAGCAAAGCCGTCTTTTCCACTTCTTCCATGTACAAATTGGCCACGATGGGTGAAACTGGGGAGCCCATGGCACACCCATGTTTCTGCCTGTAGGACTGACCCTTGTATGTGAAGTAGGTGGAATGAAGACACAGTTCAAACACACTTGGTCGGTGCTGAGAGCGGTCCTGTTGCTGAGGTTGGGGTCATCCTGTAATCTATTTACGGACTACCTCCAACGCTTCCGTGACTGGGATGCAAGAAACGCTTCTCCCACTGAAAACGCTACGTCCAGATGAACAGAATCAACTTTTGGAGAGTCACTTCCTCCTAGTTTCATGTTATCGATGCTCCTGTAACAGGACCCAATGTAAATAAAGTTTTTTTTACTTACCTGGATGATTGAAAAAGCATAAAAAAAATATATATAATCTTTGCACAATTGTGCAAAGTGCCATTTTTCAACGCCACTTTACTGCCGGCGTGCGAGGAGCCGGCAGCAGCGGAGGCGGCGCCCGAGGAGCCGCTCCAGCCGGGAGAGACACCGCCAGAGGCGGCACCCAAGGAGCCGCTCCAGCCGGGAGAGACAGCGCCGGAGGCGGCACCCAAGGAGCCGCTCCAGCCGGTGGAGGCAGCGCCAGAGGTGCAGCGTGGGGAGCTGCTCCAGCCGGCAGTGGCGGAGGCGCAGCCGTGCCGACCGCGCCGCATCCACCTGCCACGCGGCCAACCTCCGGACCAGCTTTGCCGACGCTGCTGGGTTCGCGGGTGGCCACCTGAACTCACAACTCCCCGTCGCTTGGCCAGGGCCCGGGGGCACAGACGGTCCGGGCTGATCCCCTCTCACGCTCGCGGTGGAGGGAGTAGGTTCAGCCGGATGGTTCCCCGGCCTCAGTCGGGCGATGGGGGAGTGTGGCGGGGTGTGGCCTGCGGTGCCATGCAGAGGAGGCGGGCGCACCTGCACGGCATCCGCAATCACGCCCCACTGAATTAAATATTGTACTGGGTCCTGTGGTTGGCGTTGTGATAATGTTGAGCGGGCAGCGGGAGAGCTGCAGCTCCGTGAGTATTGTGGACAGCAACCGTCAAAGCATTAATAAAAAGTATCAAAATGCCACTGGGTCTGCTGTGTATACACATATAGTTAGGGCTGGATCAGGTGAATCTACCCCTTAATGAACAACCCCCACTACAGTTTAAATACATGGGATGATCCATCAATTAATTTTAGACCTGGTGAAGCCTCTTGGATGAAATATGTTCACAAAATTAAAGATGTCCAGTTGTTTTCTTTCCAAACTCCTCAGGCTTCTGTGACCTGACTGAGGACCTACACTGAGACTTATCATTTAGTTCTATTTGTCTACTATTTATATTTTATTCTGGCACAGTTGGTGTGCAGCACCCACAATTTTGTTGTACAAGTACAACAACAATAAAGGGCTATTCTATTCTATTCTATTCTATTCTATTCTATTCTAGCTCTACAGGACCTCCACATCTGTCATTTTATGTGGCTTATAAATGATCTGAATTACTGTCTCTTAAATCTGTTGATTTGATGATGATCCATGTCTCACTGAGGAAAGTGAGATGATCTGATGATCACTGCAGGCTGAGAAAGAACACACTGAACATGATTGCTCTACAACTTTAAACAATAAGTTAATGAAAGTGGAGTGAGCACTGACCCATCAGGTAGTCTTTGACTTGCTGAATAAGCTCTCTGGTTTTGTTTTTCTCTCTCTCACACGAGTTTGTATTGTTGTTGATCTGGTCCTGCAGATCTCTGGCCCAGTTTTTGGCATCCCAAGTCATCTCACTGGCATTATTGATCTGACAAAAGAAATCACCTTTTAAAAGACTTAGTTTGTGGAGAGGGATGTGGAATATTACACTATGGTAATTGGTCTACACATAAGTTTATAATGCTACAACACTAGCATCTGCAATATTAAAAACATCTTTGTGAGGAAGAAAAGAAAGTGTGATTTGAGTCATCAAATTGAAAAAAACATTTCTGTTTATTCATTCAAAAAAGTAAAACAGGAAGAGCTCTACTGTTCTGTCGATCACACGCAAATATCAAAGAAATGTAGATGCAAAACTCACTGGTCTCGTCAAATGACACCACAACACACCACCAACACACTTCCAAACCAATGTGGTGCGTGGTAAGAGGCCTGCAGGTGTAACCTGTGTTTAACCCTCACCCACTCCCATAGAGATTAGAGCATTCACCAGTGTTTCCAGTATAGACCTGCCTTGTTCTTGGTGTCCTGCAGTCTGGAAGGCAAATTCACGAGCTGGTCTTTCAGCTTCTCTGCAGTCTTTGAAGCATTCTCACTGACAGGAACAGCTCCTTTACAGTTTGGACTTCCGCACTTCCTTTTCCCCAGATCACGCTCACAAAGAGCTCCAGTACACCCTGAAGAGTCCTCCAAACCTGGATCGCCACAGACCTTTATCGCATCACAACAAATTGCTTAAACAGTATTCACATTTACCCAGCGGTCAGTGTTGATTTGATCATATGCAATCAATGATTTTAACAGCAGCATTGAGACAACAGGACAATCAGCTATTCATTTAATCCTGCAGCTACTCATGTGATATATTAGTCATATGACAGTTCAGTGTTTACATTGTAGGGTTTTTGGTTTGTTTGTTTGTTGACAAACTGCATCTGGTTGTTCTAGATTGGTCGTTTTCCAACAAAGAACAATTTCCATGTTTACATCATCTTATCTTGACTTCATGAAAGGTAGGTTTGGTGTTGGTGATGTCTTGCCTAACATCATTGGGTCAAACAAAATTCATAGGTTTGTTCTTTGTAGAAAATGTGCCAGTGGTTTTCAGGTGTACCTGTGTGACCTGTACTGGCTAAAACAGGTGTGTTTGCTCAAGGCAAGGAGACGCTCGACATTTTGTCTAAGTGTTCGGGTTTTCTAATGGAGAGTGCTGTAAACTAAACATGTCTGCTGAGTTTGGCATCAACTCTGATCTGCTGAACTGTGATTGTGATTTAAGTGCCTTGAGACAACAGCTTTAAGGTTTGGTACTATGTAAATAAGCCTGAATTGAACTGCATTTAAATCATTGGCTAAAAATTTATTGAATTTATTGATCACCATGCCCTCCAGTTTTATAGGAGCTGAGTTGCTCCCAGTCAGTGACCTCACCACAGGTTCAAACTCAAACCCTTGTGACCTCTTTGGTAAAGATAGTCACCTTCTGTTTGAGCTGAACCACACTCAGCTCTGTGACCTTCTTCTTCAGCAGTGCAAGGTCTCCTGTATTGCACATGCTCAGTTTGTGTTTGACTTCCTGTCTGGTGTCCATGGAGTCCTCTACAGCTTTGCCGACATTTCCCACCCTCTCATCCTCCAACATGAAGAATCTGTAAAGCGTCTGTATCTCATCCAACAGCTCTACAACAGGTTCAGATGAGACACGCGCTAAGCAGAGAAAGTGAAATCATGAAACATGAAGTCTGCTCTGTGATGAAAACAAAGGTTTATGTTTAAAAAGATGAATTCATTGCCTGACAAATAGATCTGCTCTGTTTTTAACTGAACCATGAAAGCAGTTTCTGAGAATATTTATGTTTCTTCACTTTCTGTTAGAGATAAGTGAACATTTTTAGTTATTTAGCTTCACATTAAGACCGTGCATGTCCTGATCTTTAATTTAAATGTGGAGTCTTCAAAAACTCAGAAAAGGATCATGTGTAGTTTATCTAAAGATGTTTAAAATCCTCTGATGTGACCAGAACGGAGGTGATTTTAAAAACAAAACATATAAAAAAAGGAATCTTTGTACCTTTCTGTTGGTCATTTACGTTATCAGTTGGCACACTGGTGAGTTTTTTCTTAAGGTTCATGATTTCTAGATGAATGTCGTCAATTTCAGTGTTGAAGAGGGGAGACATGTCAATCAGGATCACATTTGTGTCGATGGCATCTTTCACCTTCCTGTGAGATAAATACACTCTGATGATTCAGCATAAGCTAAATCTTCCTGAGCGCTCTTTGATTGCACAGTACTGTGAAAAAGTCTTGAGTCAACCTCATTTCTTTATATATTAAGTTAAAGGCAAATATGTGGCTATTTATTGAAACATGCAGCCATAAATTGAAATAGATAAAAACAGACTGCACAATTCTAACAAACTTGAACGTCAGTATTTGGTATGATCACCTTCATTCTTCAGCACAGATTGAGCTCTCTGAGGTAGCTTTCTGTAATTTGTTTTAGTCCACAGAAAGAGTTCTCCACGCTTCTTGAAGGACATCCAAAGTGCTTCTTTGGATGATGATCCCATGCTTTAATATTGTTGATGTGCAGGCTATGGGGAAGCAACTCCATGTCTAACAGTATTCTGTTGTGTGTTTTGGTTTTACATGGTTTTGTATGGTGGATCAAACCTGATGGTACTTTTCTGCATTCATCAGTTTTATCAAAGATCTTAATGCTGACCACCTCCTTTAAATTTGTCAGTCCGTCAGATTTTAGTTTAATACATTTTTTGGCATTTCTTAAGGACATGACGTTTTAGACACCGTTCATCTGAAATGTTCATATTTTTTAGGCCTGGCACTTCAGATATATATCAAATTTCCTTCCTCTGAATCTGGTCAGGTACAAGAACTGGACTGAAAATGAGTAAAAAATCAGCCTATGTCCAAAGAAAAACTTTGAAAGACCTTCAGAAACTATGCTCAAAAGCACTTTACAAAATTATGGGAAAGTCTGGCTCCTTGGAAGCAAAATATAAAGAAATGAGGGGTGACTCAAGAGTTTTCCAGTGTGCTGTATATTTTTACATTTAGCATTAGTGGAGTTCCTTTTAAGTTCATCCTCTCATGACTTACCTAACCTTCAAAGACATTTTCTCCAGTTTCTCCACGCTTGGTGGGGAGATTACTCTCAGGTTGGCCAGGCTGTCCAGCATAGAGTGCATGTTCATCATCTCCTGCAGGTGCTGGTTATCTGTGGGCTGTACATTGTTATGAGGGATAAGTGTCCTCATTTTCTGGGCAGCTCGCTGGACATCAGTGACAATTTGAGTCCAGAGTGCGTTGCAGGGATGGCACGGTTCACAGGCTGGGAATAATGTATTGAAGCCGGGCGTGCACTCATCACAGAATATACCGCTTACACCCGCCCGACAGATGCACTTGCCAGTCTCAGGGTCACATGATGGTTGTTTGGTTCCCTCCAGGTTGCAGTCACAAGCTGAAAACAAGATAAAACATGGTGTCTTTGCATGAAAACAAGGGGGATTTAGAAAAGGTTAAAGTGGACATGCGCTGCTGCTACTTAAAATACACTTTCCCCCAATAAACTGTAAACTCAATAAATCAGTGTGTCTATGCCTTAAAAGTAGAATGGGAGGCAGAGCCTTCAGTTTTCAGGCTTCAAACTTTCCTTTTTGCTAAAGCATATAGATAGGGCTGGATCGGTTGTCTAGGCTGCTGGGGGATTCTCAGGATGCACCGATGTTTTTTTACACCTGTCTGCATTTAATTATTAGTTAATATTAATCTCTGGTTCTCTTCCACACCCTGTCTTTGACCTGCGTTCTTCCTGGAACAGTGCAAACTTTCCAAATAAGACAGAAGTGGTAGATGTGGATGTTGTGCTTTGAGTGCAGCTCTTACAGTGACCATATAAGAATATCCCCATCCTGCGACATCAAGCAGATCAAAGAGTATAAAAAGTGTGATAAAATGAGTGTTCAGAACAGTCTGCACCCTTTTTTTGGTTTTTGGTTCACTGCCCTCAATATTTGACACTTTGGAACGATTTATATGAATAAACACCCCTGGAGACATATGAAAAGAAGAATTGTCCACTTAAAGGAAACACTGAAATATTACTCACAGATACACTGCAGGTCTGGATTCCTAAAATGATTTTCTCTGCATTCGTCACAGTGCCTTCCTCCAAACTCAGGAAGGCACGGACAATGTCCAGTTACCTGAATATGTCACAGCACATTCATTCAAAGTTTAACCATCAGCATCTACTGCAGGTGATTATTTATAATTTTATGTTTTTTATTTGAAATAAAAACAACCTTGAAATGGACACACAAACATACAAGGTTGTTTTTCTGAGGTGAGAGGAGCAGCAGAGTGACAGCCTCACACCCTAAATCAGGGGTGTCAAACTCAAATACACAGTGGGCCAAAATTCAAAACTGGAACAAAGTTGCGGGCTAACATTAATATTTATTGAAAAAAAATCTTCCTCCAGATATAAGAATGAATCTTTTCTTATGGACTCAAATAAGTTTTGCTGGAAAACTGAATATGGAACAAGCAAAGCTTAATACTAAACAATATAGATATTAGCTGTATAATACCAGTAGGCCAGCTCTAATAGTAATTTGGTATGGCTTCGCGGGCCAAATGTAATTAGGCTGCGGGCCAAATTTGGCCCGCGGGCCAGAGTTTGACACCTATGCCCTAAATGATAAATGAAAACCTGTGGTCACACGCCGACACTGTCTGTGGCTGTGGAGCTCTTGCCTTGTCACAGATGTTGGAGATAGATTTGATGAGGTCACATCTGCAGGGCTGACATCCCGAGGCTATGTTCAGATTCCAGTATCCGTCCTCACATTCATCACAGAGTTTACCTATCACACCTGTCCTACAGGGACACTGTCCTGTCCTCGGATCACAGAAACAGGGTCTCCCCAGAGGACACCGAGTCTCCTGAGTCCCCCGTCGATCACAGGAGCATTCTGGAAAATACTTTGATTTTAGTGTTTGTCAGAACATTGTGAAATATAGAAAATAAATATAGGGTATATAGATGGAGCAATAAAGAAGAAAAATTATGCAAGAAGATTATTGATGATGGAAGCATTCATCCCTCTTTCAAAACTGCAGTTTAACTTAAATGGTTCCAGTAAGAATCAGGTTTTAAACAGGATCTTTAGATACTTTTTTACTAGCAGCCTGTCATAAAAACACATAACACGTTCTTTAGCATTTTCACAGCTTTAATTGAAAAAACAACACATCTTGACAGCATGAAATAGTACTTTTGCACCAGCAAGTTTATTCTCGCAGACCTGTTAGCTGAAAAGTTTGCACATTTTGGCATTGTGAGCAGCGTGTCTTTGTTAAAAAAAAAACTGAGGACAACGGAAAAGCAAAGGCCTAAAGAAGAAGTGTGAGAAAAAAAAAAAAAGAAAAAGGGGAAAAAATGCTTTGCCTATTGATCACACTTATCGGTTCTGCTTGCACTTGGACAATCAGCTAATTTCAGTTTGTGTGCAGGAGAAGGAAAATAGTGGCACAGCCTACAGCATGAATATGGATATTTTATGGTAAAGTGGAGACTGCTCCAGGACAGAAACAGCTGCATTATTCTGCTAACACAACTTCAGCTCTTTGCAAGCACCTTCACAGACGCCATGCTAATGCTAAGCTAGCCGAGAACCCAGAGTGATGCTAAAGCTGAGTAAATGCAGACCTCAGCCCAGCAGCCAGAGCCTGAACAACAAGTAAAAAAGTTGCTGCAATCAGGCTGCAGCCTCTACCTGTTCATGCTTCTACAGTAGAATCACCATGACGACTGCTTTGAAGTCTCTTTGTGCTGGTCTCCATCTTTCAATTCAATTCAATTTTATTTATATAGCACCAATTCACAACAACAGTCGCCTCAAGGCGCTTTATATTGTAAGGTAGACCCTAAAATAATACAATAATCCCTGCAGCAAAAAGTCTAATGTGGCTGAAGCAATCTTATTATGACCAAGGAGAGAAAGCGTGAAAACTTTTGGCATGGAGAATTAAGAAAATGCAGAGTGAAGGAGCAATTAATAGTATAAAGACCTCTTTAGGGAATGTAACAGTAGATCCATTGGAAATTAATGACAGCTTTAGAGAATTTAATGAAAATTTGTATAAATCAGAATGTGCTTATGCCTCAGAAGAACAGGACGTATTCTTAGATCAAAATCAGTTCCAGACACTAACGGAAAACACAAAGCAGGAGTTAGACGGACGTCTAGCTATTGAAGAGATATCACAGGCTATCAAAAGCATTAACAGTGGTAAGGCACCTGGGCCAGATGGCTTTCCGGTCGAATTTTGTAAAAATTTCCAAGAAAAATTAATATTTCCTCTTTTTACCCTGAAGAAGCGTAAATGAAGCTCTCCCACCTACTCTGAGACAGGTAATGATTACTTTGCTACTGAAACCTGGTAAACCCCCTGCAGAGAGTTCATTTAGACGAATGGGGGTTGACACTAAAATACTTTGTAAAGTTTTAGCAAGACGATTAGACTCCTGTATCGCACATTTAGTTCATAATGATCAAAATGGCTTTGTACTAAAACGTCAAGGGTTTCACAACATAAGAAGGATTTTGATTATAATTCATGAGAAATTTGATGCTAAAGATACAGCATTATTATCACTCGATGCTCGTCAGGCCTTTGACAGGATAGAGTGGTCATATTTATTTAATGTTCTTCCAAAATATAGATTTGGAAACACTTTTCTCAAATGGGTTAAACCTTTGTATACAAATCCCAAAGCTAATGTTTTAACAGATAACAAGTTTCTAACCCTATCACATTGGAGCGCTCCACTCGCCAGGGGTGCCCGTTATCTCCAATGCTATTTTTCTTAGCTGGCGATGACAGAATGAGAACTGACATATTTGGTTTCCAGTTAGGAGATCAAGAGCATAGATTGGCCCTTTATGCTGATGACCTGATAGATTTTTTTGACTAGGCTGTCCATTAGTATACCAAAATTAATGCAACTAATGGAGTTATTTCAGTATACTTGGTGAGGTTTTGCATACATTTAAGCAGATGAAAGGACGATAGATGAAGTTTCTATGTTTTTGTTGTCACCTTTGCAGTCCTGGGTTAAGGCGTTGCCATGGTAGCCAGGTTTGCAGTGTTGGCAGTGCAGGCCAATTGTGTTGTGAAGGCAGCGTAGACATTCTCCTGTTGTGCTGTTACATGAGTTGGGATCATCAGGGTCGATGTTGTTGTTGCAGGGACACTCTTTACAGACTGCACCTGGCAATGTCAGATCACCATAGAAACCAGGGCTGCAGCTGTCACAGCTTACACCTAAAAGGGAAACGGAGAGTGATATATTTTATGTGTCTTTCCAAAATCTGCTGATAAACACTGACTCTTAGCATCGCTGCTGTCTGGTTGCCTCTTTTATGTAAAGAAGGTAAAAGTAAGTAACGCAAACATACTAGCTCTTACCTGTGTGCCCCTCCTGGCACTTACAGATGAGCCTGAGGGACTGTGGGTCATGCTGACAGGAAGTGGCGAAGAATCGTCCACTGCTCAGAACATCTGGACACAAACATGGCTGACAGGCCTGTCTGGAGATTGGGTCACCATAGTAACCCTCAACACACCTGCATCAAAATAGGTTTATCATGATTACCTGAACAGGTACCGACCCTCAGCAGTAAGTACTGGCACACTTATTTCCTGAGTAAATCTAATTTAAATAAATTTACTCAGAGACGTAGCAAAGACATTTTCAGAGGGAAATTTTCAGCTGAAAAAACCCAGCTGAGTTACAGTAAACAAAGGTTCCTTTTTTGAAATTGCATCTGCTTGCAGATAAAAGCTGCATAGCTGAAAACTGAAAACCCAGCCCTTTGTCTAATTCTCTCTGTTCTTCACCTTTATGGAGTATAGTATGTACTGCATCTCTGACTCGAGGAGGGGGCCTAAGGGTACATCTGTCACCATCTTACAATGCTGTGATTGCAGCCATTCCCCAACTCTCTGTGAATGGGACTCATGGCCATTGATCATGACACTTTGCATATTAATGATTAAGGACCTGACCTCACAGTCCATTGTTTGTCAGTGACTAACCTTTCACAGCTGGGTCCAGTAGTGTGCTCCCTGCAGTTCAGACAGTCTCCGGTAAATCCATCACACACCTCTGATAGCCCATTACATTCACACGATCGACATGAAGGGAATCCCCAGAATCCCATCTGACAGCGTTTGCAGCGCTGACCCGTAATCTCTGAACGGCATGCACACTGACCGCTGACCTGATCGCACAGCTCTGACACAGAGCCATGGGGGTCACAATCACATCCTGCAAAAAGGTGAGAATTCATTGTGAATCAACTGTCAGACGCTCAGGGAGAAAACGAAAGGCAGTGTTTCCCCTCTGGTTTGGGTTTCTTACGTTTGCAGCCTTCAGGTCCAAAGCCAAACGTCATTGGGGCACAGGCATCGCAGCAACGACCAATCACATTGGCCTTACAGTCACAAAACCCACCCAGTTTACTGCAGGATGGTCCAGTAGAGCCAATAACATTACACCTGCAAACTGACCACAGGTAAAACGCAGATATAAACATATGAAACACTCATCTTTTCCATTGTCTCAGTCCTGGATCATCTCAGTCCAACTACTTACGGACAGCTCCATTGTGGATTTGTGCTGAAAGGCTCATGATGAGTCCCTCGCAGACTTCAGGTAGCGACTCCTGAGGGCCAGGCTTGACAGCCAATCCAGTACAGTGAAACTGGTGAAAAGTGTCGAGGTCGCTCTGAGAGCAGAAATTTTGGACTGACCCGATTCTATTAAAAAGACTAATCTGAAAAAAGGGGGGCATGATTAAACATGTAGAAATCACCTCATATAGACACATCCCATCATTTAATTTTGAAGAGAAAAATTGAAAATTGAAACCATGCAATCTTCCCAAATTTATTTTTGCACAGAGAGTGCGCTTGTATTCCTCAGCTATGATTGGACAGTTACTGTTGGTAGGAGGATTTCAGGGAATATGTCAATCACTTTATCTGAATAGATGAAGACCTCCTTACCGAGTCAATTAGGATGTGTGAACTATCAGATCTGGGCTGTTTGTAAAAGGTGATATCCACAAAATATTGACCTCCAGCATTTAGACATAGCAAAGAGTCCAGAATACCTCGTCTGGAAAAACAAACAGAAAAAACAAACAAAAACTGCTGCTACTGAGACACAATCTCTGACACAAGTACACTATTAAAGCTTCAGAGAACCTTGGAGCTCACATAAATAAAAATGTGTAAGAATGTCTCTGTATGTGGAACCAGGAGTACAAAGGCACAACATTTGGCTCATGTGCGTTAGCTGTAGCTGCTGGCTGTCTGCTGTCGTTTTATAGATGTTCTGTTGAACATCTGTACATCCTGGTATGGTTCACAAGCTGCACTATGACTGACAACAAAGTGCTGCAAAGTTTATTAAATCATCACACACATGCAGCTACGCCCTGTCACTGATATACACACAGAGCCTGCTGCCTCAGCCACAAACATGATGTCACCCACAGACCACCTGATCATGGCCTCTGTTAACAACTCACACAGAGACTGTACAATATCCTGTACAATTTGCTAGTTTCAAAGAACCTGCTTAATTTCACATCTGAACAGTGTTGTGGCAGATTTCTTTTCTCATGTATTAATCACATATTTAATCATATCACATTAGTTATAGTTTCTCACTTTACTATAGTAAGAGCACTCCTGTCCATAGTTTACATGCATGTGGAACGTTAACACAGTGAGGCTGTTAAACAGATAGTGGGACTCCTTCTGCTTATCAGGGATGTAAATCCTTAGGTGACGGCCAAGCAGAAAACAAGGTCATAATTCTCTCTGAGGGAGAAGGTACAGCTCCACGTGAGAGGGGCCAACATGTGAGAGTTTGTGGATGTTCTTTGTCTGTGTCTCTGTATATATGATGTAAGGGCGGTGGCCACAATTCAGAGATGGTCCTGGTGTTTCACTAGGATGCTCTCTCCATATGTGTTTATTAAACCCACTTCAAATCAAGCTCACTGGGTGTTTTGCAGGTTATTGTTAAATTTTCCATAACAATTTGGCGTTGTCAGGCAGGATTCCTCCGGTGAGTTTCGCTGAACTACGGGCACACAGTGACTGGCCATCCTGAGGTAAAATTGCCTCAGTCCCACCGTTCCTTTGTTTTCTAAAAAAGGGGGAACCGCAAGGTGTGCTTCAGCGACTCACACATGCAGGAATTTTTTAATGAACCAAGAGTTCCAAGAGTGCAAATGAGTTACAACGGTGAGCTGCTTTGATTTGGGCAGGGTTTTCAACCAGACAGATGGGAAAAGCCTTGGTTACTTATTACTGCAACAAGTAGATGCAGGGTCCTAGAAACTCAACAAATTTGGGTATCCTAGTGTGAGAAATTGCACCTTGTTGTGGTTTTTCCTCCTAGTAAGGAGATACAGGTGCAGTAGCCAGAGTATTGCTGGAAGAAATCATCCCAAGGGTGGAATCTCCAGACTGAGATTGAGACTGGGTGCTGATCAGAAGTCTTCAGAGACCCAGCGAGAAGCAGGGATCATTCATAGCACAGCTGACAGCCCAGGCAGTGGTTGAGATCAAAGGTCGTGCGGTTTGGGGCCCTACTAGTCATCATGAGAAGATTCCAGAACCACAGAAATAACCATAAAGGTTAAAGATCTCTGCATTAGACACTGAGGAAGACAACGGGGTGTCAGATGATCTCTGCCCTTTTAACCTACAGCTGCATTGGAACGAGAGAGTGAGGGGTGAAAAGAGCACCCTCCTCCAACAAGGGCGTGCCAAGCTCCAACTCAGCGACTGCAGAGCAGACTCTGCACCACCCAAGAGCGATCAGCGAATGAATGCAGATGACAACTGATTAAACAATCAGGCTGTTATGCCTGAAGTAGTTGTGTTTTTGAGTTAAGGTGGTCGTTGGTGTATAGTAATCTTACTAGTAAGGATATGATTTAATCACATATTTAATCATATCACATTAGAAATCTGCCACAACACTATTCAGATGTGAAATTATAACAATAGTCATGTGACATTCATGGATGTAATAGATGCCCTGTTTTTTGATTCTCACCTGGAGTTTCCAGGTAGAATCACAGTTTTACTTCCTGTTGGATTGCTGCTGCAGCCACCATCGCCTGGTGACACTTTGCCGATACTGACTATAGCCATCCAATCAGATGCCGACTAGAGAAAATAATAAATTGACATGAGTTATAGAAAGACAATTCTGTCAATTTTATTAAACATGTACATTTACATGAAGTTTACCATTCAAAATCCCCTCACCTCTGGTTCATAGGAAATCGCCAGCTGGTAATCAGTCGAAGATGGGAGGTTGTCCACAGTAAATCTAAGCCCCACCCCCTCGAACACTCTGACCAATCCTAGGCCAGTCCAGGTTACTGGCTGGTGAGATGCCCTTTGACGGGGAATAATTTGCAGGGTGTAACCAGGGACCAGAGGTATGCTGGTTTGCTGCTGGATGGAAATAAACAACAGATGCACTGAGGAAAGAGGACGATCTGATTAGCTGAAACATATGAGTTGAGCTGTTTCCAAATTCAGGGGCTGCATCCTTTGGAGACCACATTTGTGGGACGACTATATCACAGCACACCAAAGGCTGCTCCAAATGCGGCCCACTAATGCGTCCTCCTTTTCCCCGGATTTGAAGGACGGTCCGGTGTATCCTTTGTGTCCCAGAGAAGCCCAGACCTCTCTCCCCAGCTATCTCCTCCAGCTTATCCGGGGGAACAGAAAGGCATTCCCAAGTCAGCCAAGAGATATAATCTCTCCAGCCTGTCCTGGGTCTGCCCCCAAGCTTCCTCCTGATGGAACTTCACCCAAGAGGCGCCCAGGAGGCATTCTTGTCAGATGCTTGAACCATCTAGACTGGCTCCTTTCGATGTGGAAGAGTAGCATCCCTAGTCTGAGCCCCTGCCAGATGGCTGAACCTCTCTAAGGGAGAGGCCAGCCACCCTTCGGAGGATGGCCATTTCTCCCACTTGTATCCGCGATCTCTTTCTTTCGGTAACTACCCACAGTTTGTGACCATAGGTGAGGGTACGGACGTAGATCAACCGGTAAATTGAGATCTTCACTTTTAAACTCAGCTCTCTCTTCACCACAACGGACTGGTACAGTGCCTGCATTACTGCAGCTGCAACACCAATTTGGCTGTTGATCTCTAGCTCCCTTCTCCTGTCACTTGTGAACAAGACCAGGATAGTTAAACTCCTCCACTTGGGGCAGTAACTCGTCCCTGACCTGGAGTGGGCACCCCAACCCTTCCGGCTGAGGACCATGGCCTCAGACTTGGAAGTGCTGATTTTCATTACCACCACTTCACACTCAGCTGTGAATCATTCCAGTGTGAGCTGGAGACCATCACCTGATGAAGCCAACAGAACCACATCATCCGCAAAAAGCAGAGATGAGATTCTGAGACCATCAGGTGAAAGCCTTCTACCCCTTGGCTAAACCTAGAAACTTTGTCCATAAAAATTTTGAATAGAATCTGTGACAAAGGGCAGCCCTAGCGGAGTCCATCACCCACTGGGAATGAGTCCCACTAATTACCGTCTATGCAGACCAAGCTCTTCCAATGGTTGTATAAGGATTGAATGGCCTGTAGTAATGGGCCAAACACCCCATACTCCTGGAGAACACCCCATGGGAAACTCAAAGGGACACGGTCGAATGCCCACAGCCAAAACACTGGCTGGGCAAACTCCCATGCACCCTCATGTATCCTTGAGAGGATAAAGAGCTGGTCCAGTTTTCCACGACTAGGACGAAAACCGCATTGTTCCTCCTTTATCTGGTTTGACTGAAGGACAGACTGAATACTTTCCAACACCCTGGCATATACATTCCCACGGACCTTGGTAGGTCGTCCCGCTCCCCAGACTCTGCTTACTTCACAGAAGACATGCCAGTGGGATTAAGGAGGTCCCCAAAGTATTCCTTCCACCGCCCAACAATTTTCTCAGTCGAAGTCAGCAGCACTCCACCTGCACTATACACAGTGCAGGTAGAGCACCGCTGTTCACTCCTGAGCCGGCTGAGCCGCGTTCCGCTTGGCTTGTCAGTACATATTAGTGGTGCAATGGATCAAAAATCTCACGGTTCGGATCGGATCACGGTTTTAAGTCACGGATCGGATCAATTTTCAGATCAGCAAAAAAAGAAAAAAGACAAAAATTTAACATTTACTTATTCACTTATTGAAGTTTTTTTGCCTGTTAAAAACATTCAACTCAAGACTCATTCCACGTAATCATTAAAAAAATATATGGTTCAATATAGGGCAGTATAGGGCTTTGTATCTACCACTGAATTCAATTTTATTTATAGAGTGCCAAATCCCAACAACAGTCCCCTCAAGGCACTTTATATTGTAAGGTAGACCCTACAATAATACATACCGCTCATTATATCGCACTCCGCTGTGATACAATGAGCTGTCACGGTCACATAGCTTTCCGTTGCCCTGGAGGTCCACCCGTTTGAAGTTGGGCAACAGAAGATGCCTGGGACAGTTCAGCCATAACTTTAAACTTTTCGTGCTCATACATGCTTGGAACGATCTTGCCACTAAAGTGGACGTGCAATGGGATATCATAGCGTGGCTCAAGCACGTTCATCATAGTTTAACCCCCTTGTTTTGCACAACGGAATATGGCCTCCCGTCTGCAGCTAAACACCCCAATAGCTTTTGTAATAGCTTGAGCCCGATCAGACTGGGCAGCAAAGGGCTGCTTAAATATAGAAAACTCCTCTGCACTTCCACCTGGACCACTAGCACTGGCCATAACTATCACTTGACAGACGCACCATACACATAATTTTTTTCCTTCTTTTTCGAATCTTCGGATTACGTGGGTGCCGAAGCGTGGAGTGGGATCGGTTCGGATTACTGATCAACCGTGATCAGTTGCACCACTAGTACATATCAGCTGCCTCCGAAGTCCCACAGGCGAACCAAGGACTCCTTCAATAGGACTCCTTCTTCAGCCGGGTGGCTCCCTTCACCTCTGGTGTCTAAGGATGGGTATCAAAGCCCGGTTATTGTTGAGAACCGGTTCCCACTGTTTCAATTCCTTGGAATTGTTTGCCATTTTTGCAAATGATTCCCTTATCGATTCCAGTCGCCCCGAATGACGTCACCACGATGTGGAGCGTCATTTACCTGGCAGGTAACATGGCGCCTAAGCGGCTCAAACACTCAAAAGTTTGGTTATACTTTACGAGAACGGATGACAACAGGGCAACTTGCAATACTTGTAAAGTAGACACTTCATTTAAGGGAATAAACACTACGAATATGCAAAAGCATTTGCTCACAAAACACGCGATGACCTCAAATGAATGTCGTGTTTTTAATTCCACTCGTGAATCTCAACCCAGCAGCAGCGGTAACGTTTGCACGTCCTCTCCCGTTAATGCGGCAGGTAAATAATCAACTAACAGTGCATATTATGTTAGCGCGATCTGCCTTATTACAAAACCTGCCATTACTGTGCATTTAGGTGACCATGATGAGACAGACAGACAGAGTCTGGCTCAGATGCTGGCAGTTCTCGCTGCAGTCTACCGGTAGCGTCTCCTTTCAGGCAGGATAGACGAATGTCAGCGAGCAGTGACTCAGTTTGTGGTCAAAGGCTTGCAGCCATTTGCCACAGCAGATGCCCCCGATTTATGGTAAGTGAATGTGTTTAATTGTAGGCAGGGACATTACTGGATATTCTTGTGTAATTGCTACAGAATAATTTGTGTTATACTTTGTTATTTATTTTATTATTTTACAATTACACTTTTTTTCCTGGGCACCCTGTGACACCCCATTGAAGAGCCGTAGGCTGGATCTCTTAAGATCTCACTGTTGGGTTTGTAAGGCCATGTTACTCTTACTTAGAGAAGATATAAAACAAAGTTCTAAGCTAATCGACCTTAGTGTTCTCCTTTTTAAAAAATAAGAATCGATAAGAGAATCGATAAAGAATCGAATCGCTAAACAGACTCAAAAATGGAATCGGAATTGTGAAAATCTTATCAATCAATGTCCACCATTTGGTTTAGGTGTTACCACCATGACAGGCCCCAACCGCAGCGCAGTGCAGCAGCTTTGGCGGTGGAGGTGCTGAACATGGTCCATTTGGACTCAATGCCCCCAGACTGTCTTGGAAAACTGTTGAAGCTCTGCCAGAGGTGTGTGTTTAAGATCTCGCGGACTGGGGGCCTCAGCCAGGCATTCCCAGCACACCCTCACTATACCTTTAGCTGCGCCATGTCTGTCCAATGTCCTCCCCAGCCACCTGATCCAGCTCACCACCAGGTGGTGATCAGTTAGCAGCTCAGCCCCTCTCTTTACCCGAGGGTCCAGAACACATGGCCGCAGGTCTGGTGATACGATTACAAAATCGATCATCGACCTATGGCCTAGAACTTTCTGCACTTTGTGCACTTATGGACGATCTTATGTTTTAACATGGTGTTTGAATCCAGGATTCATTGTGGGTCTAAGGTACAAGCAATTTTTTGGAAAAAAAAACATGGCAAACGGTTGTAGCAAAGCAGTCCAGAAATAATAAAATAAATAAATAAAAGTGAGTACTGGGTTTTTTATCTCACCCAAATATCTAGTGGAACAAATGTTAGCATACCAAAGAATCTTAGAACATCAAACTTATGTCTGTGAAGGTTCTCAGTCATCCAGGTCATCGTAGTCAAAGGAGCTTGCAAAGAAAAGCGTCTGGACTTCTTTAAGTTACTTGAAGACGTTTCACCTCTCATCCGAGAGGCTTCTTCAGTTCTCACCTCTCAGATGAGAGGTGAAACGTCTTCAAGTAACTTAAAGAAGTCCAGACGCTTTTCTTTGCAAGCTCCTTTGACAACATCAAACTTAGCTAACCTTCATCTAAGTTACATGACGTTAGTGATATTGCTACTTAATCGGGTCATGCAAACTTTGGTTAGTTATAACCTGAACCTTTGTTATAAAGCCCAACATTTATGCCGATCTTATGGACTGGACTGGTTCCTATATAGCGCTTTTCTACTCTTCTGAGCACTCAAAGCGCTTTACACAACTTGTGCATTCACATATTTTCTTAGTGCTTTCTAATTAACATTCACACTCCAATGGATGCATCGAAGAGCAATTTAGGATTAGTATATTGCCCAAGATATTTGGCAAGTGGACTAGGGGAAGCCAGGAATCAAACCACCAACCTTCCGATCAGTAGATGACCTGCTCTACCGCCTGAGCTTATGTCCTGTTTCCCATTTCTCTTAGTTTTTTTCTCTCTGATTAAAATGAAAGTACGTCCCATGATTCTAATAAGAAAATTGTGCTTTCATCCTGCAAGTTACCAAATGCTTGATGAGACCTATTATATTTGTACTGTCAAAATGAAATGAGACTAGTCTCATGCTCTACTCCAGCAAACTAGCTAAACTTAGATTCATTGTTGGTTAAGGGCACTCAGTGCCCAGATTCACATGCAGATGAAAAAACAATAACATAAAGATTTTCTGTATTTCTGTTGAACATGCTGACCACCACAGCAGTAGCTGCTACTGTCATGGTTGCCAGGCAACAGGAACCCCATGTTGTAGGCTAGACCGTCCAAGTTCATAGCCTTGAACTTCTGGCCTTCGCTGCCTTGGAAGAATGCAGCCCCTGAATTTAGACACAACCTATAGTCTCCAAATGATCAACGCATCAAAGTGTAACAGAAAATGGATCTCACCAATCTCTTTCTCATGTTCTGTTGCTGGGCAAGTTGGCGAGCCCGCCGAACTAAAATAATTCGTCCATTTTGGAACTTAGTGTCAAAACCTTGCTCTTTGAAGTACTGCTCACACTGAGGTAACCCTCCTGGGTTCAGCTGAAAACACACACAGATACTGTTTATATAGTGCAAGTGGACAGCATTCACAGTGCTTCACTTATTCCACATTTTGTCATATTAGAGCCTTATTCCAAAATGGATTAAAATCATTTTTCACCTTGAATTTCTACACAGAATACCCTATAATGACAAAGTAAGATGAGTTTCCCTGAAAGTCTTGCAAATTTATTAAAAATTAAAATACAAACAAATAACATGTAGCTATAAGGAGGAATTGTTTGTAGACCTTTGAGCCTGGACTGTATTGAGGCACGGATCTGGAACAGAAACATTTCTGAAGATCCCAAATGAGCACAGCGGCCTGCATTATTCATAAATTAAGCGCCTTGAGGCGACATTTAAGCGCCTTGAGGCGACATTTGTTGTGATTTGGCGCTATATAAATAAAATTGAATTGAATTGAATTGAATTGAATAAATAGACGTTTAGAACCACCATTACTCTTCCTAAAGCTGGCTGCTCAGCAAACGGTTAGGGAGCTGAAGGAACGGGCTAGAAGTCCTTACTTATAGAGGTCACCAAGAACTTAATGCTCAATCTGACAGAGCTCCATGGTTGCTTTGTGGAGAGAAGAGAACCTTCCAGAAAGACAGCCATTTTTGCAGCACTCCACCAATCAGACCTGTATGGTAGCGTGGCCAGACGGAAGAGATTCCTCAGTAAAAGGCTCAAGAGTTTGCTAAACAGCATACCAAGGACTCTCAGACCATGAGTAACAAAATTCTTTGGTCTGAGGAAATGAAGATTGAGCTTTTTGGCCTGACTGCCAAGCATCACGTCTAGAAGAAACCAGCCACGGCGCATTATACGCTCAACACCATTGCTACAGGGAATCACGGTATAGAATCATGCTATGGGGATGACTTTCAGAAGGAGGAACTAGGAGACTAGTAATTGTTGAAGGAAAGATAAATGCTGCAATGTATAGTGATATCCTTAAAATCCTAACCTGCTCCAGAACACTCTGGACCTCAGACTGGGACGAAGGTTTATCTTCCAACAGTGCAACAACTCTAAGCACACAGCCAAGATAAGAAAGGTGTAGTCCAGACAGAGCTCAGACTTGAACCCAAATAAACATTTCTGTAGAAATCTTAAAATGGCCTTGCACTGATGCTCCCAGATCAAGCTGATGGAGCTTGAGAGAGCATAACTAAGGGAGGTCTCAGGGTGACCCAGTGTTTTGAGTTTTGTACTTTTATTTTTGATTTCATCATGGTTCATGACTGTTAGGCTTTTGGTTTCTGTTTTTGTATTTCTTGATCTCTAGTTCCTCTGGATTTGTGATTTCTAGTTCTTAGATTTAGTTCTGTCCTTGTATTTATTCTCTTGTTTCCCAGTCAGTCGTGTCTCATGTCACTCCTGTCCCTGTACTCTGTGTTCCCTCAGTTGAGTACCAAGTCTGTATTTCTGTGCCTGTCCTGGTCCCACGTCCTTATGTTCCCTCTGTACCGTGTCAGTGTTATCATAGCTTTAAGCTTGTATCTCTGAGTCTATGTCTGTGTGTACATGGCGTAATTCCTGTTTTATTTAGATAGTCTTGCTCCTACACTAGTGCATTTAGTTTTGCCTTCTCTCATCTCATTATATCTGATTTGTTCCAGCTGTGTTTCTTCCTGTTTCCTAATCCATCCTCCTACACAGGTAGGATCATCCTACCTGTGTATTTTAGTCCTCAGTCTACCCCTGCTTATTGTCGCGATGTTAACCTTCATGGACACTCTCTTTGTGCCGTGTTTTCACCCCTTGTGTTCCTGTAAATATCCTTGCTCTTAGTTCTGGTTCATTTCCTTTTTTCTTGTTTCAGGTTCCATTGCACACTTTAGTGTCTATTTCTGTGTTTCTGATTGAGTTCATTTCTATGAAGAGTTTTCCCAGTAATAAATCTGCGCTCTGAGTTTAACTTTCCATTTCTGAGTCCTGCATTTGGGTCCCTTATCCTGCCTGCTCCACAGCACTGTCTCCTGAATCCAACCTGGAAGTTGTTTCCACAGAAGAGGGGCCTGAAAACTTTACTCGAAATTGCAATAATTTCGAGTAAACCTTTTTTACTTTGCTACTATGGGGTATTGTGTGTAGAATTATGAGTTGAAAAAAATGAATGCAATGAATTTTAGACTGAGGCTGTATCATTACACAATGTAGAACAAGCAAAATGCTGTGAATACTTTGCTGAATGCACTGTAAAAAGACAATTTTACAGATAAACACATATTAATACTGAACTATAGCTGTGTAGGTTCTAAGTCATTCAGGTCATGGTAGCCTAAGGAGCTTGGAATGAAAGTGACTGAACTTCTTTAATTCAATTAAAATTCAGACCGCGGTCAAGTGAGCCGTCATTTCTGTGCTTCTACACTAGCCTTTACGGCAGCGCTTTTTATCCTTCATTCCCGATCGCAAACATAGACCTGTGCACACATACACACATGTGCACACATTGCATTGGGACAGTATGGTTGCATCATGCATTTCTTCACCAGGGCTGATGTGTTAGTTGTCCAGTATAGGTCCTCGGAAATGTGGTCACCTTTTATGGATAAGGGAGGGGGATGAGTTTTTTTTCTTGCAGAAGTCCATGACCAGTTACTTGGTTTTCCTGGTGTTTATGGTTAGGTTATTGTAGTCACACCATTCTGTCAGACGTTGGATCTCATCTCTGTAGGCGGTGTCGTCATCATTGGTGATGAGCCCCATCAGAGTGGAGTCATCTGCAAATTTGATGATGATGTTGAGGGATGTGTGAGGGTGCAGTCACTGGTGTAGATGGTGTATAGGAGTGGACACAACACACATCCTTGTGGTGAGCCAGTGCTGGTGGATGATCTCTGGTTGCCAACCTTGACTCTTTGTGATTGGTCTGTGAGAAAGTTTTTGAACCATGCACATGTACCAAGGGGGAAGTCCAAGTTTACCCGCTTGACTATAAGAATGTCTGGGATGATGGTATTAAAGGCTGAGCTGAAATCAATAATGAGCATCCTTACTGAAGTCCCAGGATTCTCCAGGTTATGCAGAGCAGAGTGGAGGGCAGTGGAAATTGCTTTCTCGGTGGACCTGTTTGCCTTATAGCAGGGGTCGGCAACCTTTCAGATGATGAGTGCCATCTAAAATGTCCTCAGAAGTCAGTGTGCTGTATGATTGCATTAGCCATAAATTTAATAATGCTCTATATTGACAGTTACACACTATATAGAACAACTTTATAGAATTGTATTTGTTCGCAGATGTTGGCAGCTATCAGCGAATAGTTATCAGCTATTATGAAACAAAAAAAGACACTTTTTATCCATAACAAGAACTCCGTAACAGCAAATGAACTGTACAAAAGAAAACATAAATGCTATTTATGGTCTCCTCACAACAATGATAAGAAAAATAAACTGGGCCAATATGGCATGTTTGTTAATACAGGGATAAACATGTTAATGTGATCTCTGGTCTTCCAATCAGCGACACGGGTCTATGAGTGTCCAGCATTCAGATGGCTACCTCACGACACTCTTCGTGTGAGAGAAAATCTGCTCACACAGACATGTAGAGCCAAATACTGTCAATAAGGCCTCTGCAATGTTCTGAAGACAGTAAAACTTGACTGGGAGTGATGTCCAGCAGGTGAAAAAGCTCCATGAACATGCACAGCTATGGATTTCAGCTGCGTTCGTAGTTCTGCAAACTTTGACCCTCACAGAGTCGAGCTCCTGAAGCATTCGAAGTGTTGGAATGTAGAAATTTCAACATTGCTTGAAAAAACTGCCAGCTAGCAACGTCCCTCTCACTGGTAGGCTAAGTTATTTTTAGCCAATTACAAGTTGAACCTGGTGAAGCGGCACAACTAATGTGTCTATGCTAGTTAATTTGCAATGTGCACCGCTGGCCCGGCCATTTATTTTTTAATGCACCTTCTCAGATTAATTCGCTGCGTGTCGTGCCCAGGGCTGGACTGGGACAAAAAAAATCGTCCCGGGCATTTTAACTAGAGACCAGCCCCCCAGGTATTGTAGGAAAAATCATAAAGCCTTTTAATGAAAACAAACACTGTTGTGACAGTGATGTACAGTCTTGTTGGTATGATTTCTATACATTTTCCATCAGATAAAAACTTAAAGCGAGACATTTTTAATGAGAATAAGAAAGAAGAGTATGTGCCCCCCTCTCCCTGTTAATGCCCTGCCTGGCCCCCTGGCAACACTTTGCTAGTCCCGCCCCTGCACAGTTACCAGGTGTCAGGTGCTTAGAAAAGTATCCTGGTGTTATTTGTCTCTCAGAAACAGTTCATAACTTCAACTGAGCTATTTTTACACATCGGCCAGCACCTGGCCAATACACCACCTTTCATTGTTTATACCGTTACAAAAACTAAAACAAACAAACAAAAAAACATTGGCCCATAAAAACTAAATTCACCATTGGCCCACCGGGCAAATGCCCGATATGCCCGATGGCCAGTCCAGCTATGGTTGTGCCATCAGTTAACCCTTAGTGTGCCAGCTGTGGCACGCGTGCCCAGGGTTGCCGACCCTGGTTGGGGTCCAAACTAGGTGTGATGCAGTCCTTTATGTGCTTTAAGACCAGCTTCTTGAAGAACTTTGCGACCACTGGAACACTGATGGTGGTGGACTCTGAACTATTGTTGCTGATTTCAGGCAATGAGGGGCAGTGGCATGTGACAGGGAGAGGTTCAATAGTCTGGTGAAAACAGGAGCCAGCTGGTCGGCACAGGTTTTGAGGATACTCCCAGGTATTCCATCTCGGCCAGCAGCTTTTCTCTGGTACTGCTCTGCGAACCTAGTTTTCTTGAAGAGTAAACGTGTGAGGGCTGTGCTCAGAGAAGGCTGTGGCAGAGCGGTGTGCATGGTAGGCGTGTCTACAGTTCTCTCAAAGCGGGTAAAGAAGCGGTTAAGTTCCTCTGCTAATGAGATGTCCATGTTATCTGTATTTGTCCCATTGCCTTTGTAGTTGGTGATGTCTTTCAGGCCCTCCCATACCTTCTTGGAGTTGTTGTCTGAGAGGTGATCTGATAGTTTATTTGAATAGTCCGGTTTTGCTGCTCTGATGCCTTTTTTAAGGTCTGCTCTTTCTCTGATATACATATCGTGCTCCCCAGATTTGTATGCAGAGTTGCGTGCCTTTAACAATTCCTGAACTTTACTTGTCATCCAGGTTTCACAGTTGGGGCTGACCTGGACCTACTTTTCCGTGGTGACAGTGTCCATGCAGTGCATAACCCACCACTGCAGATGTGTGGGTCTCTAGGTCGCCATGTTCGAAGACATGCCACTCTGTGAGGGCAAAAGAGTCCTGCAGCTGAGCCAGAGCTTCCTTAGAAAGGTGTTAATGTTTCTGATGGTGGGCTTTGTCCTTTTCCTGAGTGGTGTGTATGCCGGGACAACAAGCAGGGAGAGGTGGTCGGACATACTCAGGTGGGGGAGGGGAACAGATCTGTAGGCTTGCTTAATATTTGAGTAAACATGGTCCAAGGTGTTTTTCCCTCTCGTGGGGCATTTCACATGTTATACAAATTTAGGCAGCACAGTTTTTAAGCATGCTTTGTTAAAGTCCCCTGCGATGATGTGTACTTCCTCTGGATATGTCCGTAGCTGTTCGGAGATCGTGTCGTTCAGGTAGGCAAGGGCTGTGCTAGCATTAGCGTCTGGTGGTATGTAGACTGCTGTTATTAGCACTGCAGGCAGTTCTCTGGGATGTTGTTGATCCACTGATAATCGCTGGTAACGGGGTTCTGGCTGTCATAACTGATGTTGTATAATTCCCAATGACTTAAGGTGAATTTGGCTATGCAATAAGGGAAACAAAAGAAAAAGAAAAGGAAACAAAAAGAAAAAGAAGAGCACCTAATTGGGGGCCCTTAAGCAACTGCGACTATGTGCACCGCCATGTTGTGCTAAAATGTACACGATATTAAAAATTTATTTTAAATTATCTGCAATAGTTGACATAGAATTGTGAGTTGAATACTCCTTTTAGTTACCTTCTTTACATGTCTCTCAACTTTCCTCACAAAATGCTGCATCTATCTATCTATCTATCCATCCATCCACTCCATTCACTTTCTTTCCAAGCTCTGTGTCAGGTGGCTTGTCATCTGTTACACACCAGAGAAGATGATGATGGACCAGCAGAAGAAGGCGGCGATGGAGGAGGAGTTGTAGAAGACCTTCCTCCTAGCAGTGGGAAAGTGAGTTCAGCCTCATAGAGGAAATAATTCAGTGGAGGCAAGAAGTACCCAGGTGCAGGGTCAGAGCATCGCCGACCAATCATGTTGGGTAAACAGCGACACTGTCCATCCTCTGGAGAACACCTGATGGGACAGGAAATCCCCCCAAAAAGACAGGAAGTGACACACTGGAGGCTCTATGGTGTCAGTTATTAAGAGTCTAATTACTGCTTTTATGATGCATTTCCAGCTCACAACAGCGTACCATACCTATAAGGTAATAAACTGACTTTTTCTGATTATTTTACTGGTATTCAGTTGGTTTCTGGTGCTTCCTGTTAATTTTTCTTCTTTCTCAAACTAATCTGTGATTCAGATCAAACTGACTGTTGATCTTTATTCAATACTTTTTATTATGTCACACACAAAATAAAGACAGAAAGAAAACATACGTGCTGCCGTGAGCTCCGCCAATATCACAGTTACAAGGTGAGCATCTGAACACAGAGTTTCCCAAACCCCAGAAATCTGGCTGAACACAAACACATTAAAAGACATTAAAATTAGACTTTTTTTTCACTCAGAGTGGCTAAAATGTTATGATATTTTCTTTAGAATCACTGTGTCCAGGCAATCAGTTCAAACTGAGGACAAAATATAGTTTACTTAAACACTGTTTTATGCTTTAAAACTCATTCATCATTTATTTTGAAAATTCAGACAATGCTTGCAGAGTTTGAATGAGTTTTTATGTGCCTTCAAATCATACAGTTTTTGTTCTTCTTCTTCTTGCTGCTTCAGGAATGACCACAGCATTATATTTATTAGATAGTTTTAATGTGATTCAGATATTTTGATTTTCCATTGTTATCACTACCTACATCCGTGTTACCACATCCGGGACGGAAAATGCTCACTACATAACAGTAACTGATGTTATTAGTACTTCAGTATCTTCTTAGATGAAATTTGAGATTTTATTACTTGTGTTGTGGAACTGATGAGGAAACTAAATACTGGGTTTAATATTGTATACAAAAAAATTTGTGCAGTCTTTAACTGCCAGCGCTCTTAAGCCTGTTGATGCTGTGTATCACAGTTCTCTTTTTTATGACTAGGGGCAGTTTCAACAGCAACCACTCTATTTTCTATGACTGCCATCTCCAAGTCCCAGAAAATCCCATGGCGTCCACCAACTATAGAAATGTTTTCAGTGGGAGACACATTTCGTCATCATCATGTGACTTCTCAGTCTCAGCTGATTGCAGGTTTCCAACCTTATGAGCAGTTCATCTGCACAATGATTAAAACTAAAACCACTGAATGAACAATGGGCTGTGAGCTCAGTTTTGTAAATGGCCTCCTTGACTCCATGCTCAAACCAGCGTTCCTCCCTGTCCAGGATACATCCTCACCATTGAAAGAGTGTCCACTGGCCTGTAGGTGTAAATAGACTGCAGCGTCCTGGCCTAATCAGGTAGTTCCTCTGTGTTGTGGCATCTGCTTAGCCAGAGGTTGTTTGGTTGTAAAAATCAGCACTTAACAGTGTACAGGGGTAGGCAACGCCAGGCCTCAAGTGCCAATGTCCTGCAGGTTTTAGATCTCATCCTGGTCAACACACCTGAATCAAATGATTAGTTCATTACCAGGCCTCTGCAGAACTTCAAGACATGCTGAAGAAGTCATTTAGCCCTTTAAATCAGCTGTGTTGGATCAAGGGCACATCTAAAACAGGCAGGACACAGGCACTTGAATCCTGGGATTACCTATCTGTGTACATTATATTCCTTAGGTCGGGTTTATTATTTGTTTGAATTATTTCCCAGCTCTATTATCAATTAAATTTAATGAGGATGAAAGGAAGCTAAAGAGTAAATTACTTATTTTACAGATGTGGCCTACCAGACACCGATCACACAGCGGTCCACTTGCCATTGGGTCACATTCACAAGTTCCTGTTAGCTGATCACATGACCCAACACTCCCCAAAGGATGACACCTGCACGCTGAAACACACACACACAGTCAGCCTGAAAGTTTCTGTCACGCTCATACCTTCAGCTTGTTGAAATCATCATATACACACAAGCAGGAGCTCCTTTGTTGAGAATGACAACAGGACAAATAAAGTTATTTGGTCACCCTGACAACCCGTGGGGTCATCCTGCCTCAGGCTGAAGAAGCCATGTTTGCAGCGATCACAACGTTGACCCTCCACATTTTCTTTGCATACGCACTGACCGCTCAGAGCGTCACACTGACCGCCGCCACGTGAACCAGCTGGATCGCAGTTACATGCTGAAACACATCACCATTACATGGTATGACATCATCATCCCAAAGCTGTTACGTCATTTCACTCAATGCAAATTTATTTCTAAAGGACCAAAACAACATTATAAATTAAAGACCATACAATAATCATCATCTTGTTATGAGACAGCTTCCCTGAGAAACAAGGGGCTGTGTTGGGTAATCACTCTCCTCCTGAGGCTACAGTCATATCAACATAAACAGTGGCTGTAGTTATTGTGCCATCAACTACAGATAGACAGTCTGCTACTACTGTGATTGAAATTGGCAATTGCACACATTCTGTTTGCGACAAAAGTTATGCATAATACCATAGCTGTGATAAACTGAAAAAACCCTACACCCAAATCTACTGCCATCTTGATCAGAAATGTAGTGCTATACTGGAGCCAGGAGTGGACTTATCGGTCCACTGAGACACTGGCCTAAGGGTCATTATGGGCTGTGGTGAGGAGCCCATTTGATGAGAAAACAGCTTATGGACCAAGTCAAATTCATGGACCAAGCACGACTCCATCAGCCACAAACTTGCTGAGCTTTAATTACCAGAACAACTGTCTGTGAAGGTTCTCAGTCATCCAGGTCATCGTAGTCTAAGGATCTTGGAAAGAAAAGCGTCTGGACTTCTTTAAGTTGCTTGAAGATGTTTCACCTCTCATCTGAGAAGCTTCTTCAGTTCTAAGGTCAAATGGAGGAACTCTGGGACTCTCCACCATTTGACCTTAGAATTGAAGAAGCTTCTCGGATGAGAGGTGAAATGTCTTCAAGCAACTTAACGAATTCCAGACGCTTTTCTTTCCAAGATCCTTAGACTACCAGAACAACTGCTTAATTTAGAAACAAATGAGTCATTTGTTTATTTTATGAATAACCAGCATTCAACAACGACAGTACAAAGTAGCAGTTAAAAATAGAGGCAGAGCGTATTTTTATAACATAAATTATCCAGTGTAGCTCAGAATTTATAAACATATTTTACTGTCAGCTTTCACTGAGTTAATGGAGACTGTTACTGCACCATGTTGGTAAAAGTCATAAATCACTGGGTTTGACATTCAGACATTACTGTTAACATAGTAATATCCCATAAATAGCTGCATTCTGACAAACATCCAGCCGCACCACTTCAGCGATGAAAGAAAATAATAGAAACAGAAAAAGGTGAGACTCATTTCTACAGGAGCAGTGAGAGCATGAATATTCAAAAAGTAAAATAATAATAAAAGCTTACGTATGCAGGCTTGTGGGTCATCCTTCGCTCTCTGCGGATCCTGATACAAAAAAGGTTGACACTGTTCACACTGAGGCCCCATCCTGTTGTTGCCGCAGTCATCACACACACCGCCGCTCACACCTCCAGTCGCTTCGTAACGAGCTGCATCAAAGTGACACGAGTCCGAGTGACTGTGGCAATTACATGCTAAGAAAGACAGAAAACAGCATTTTAAAGTATGGAAAATGAAAAAATTAATCATGTCAACAAACAAGATACAGGGGTGTTTAAGATTATCAAACAAATTTAAGTATTAAACAAAGATAACAAAACTGAACACAAAACGCAGTTTCTAAATGAAGTGGTTTATTATTACGGGGGGGACAGTTCCAAACCTTCATGGCCCTGTGGGATAAAGTGACTAATAACTGGTTGGACCACCCTTAGCAACAACAACTGCAATCAAGCATTTGTATTAACTGGCAATGACACTTTTACAGCCGTGGAGGAACTTTGGCCCACTCATCCTTGCAGAATTGTTGTAATTCAGCCACACTGGAGGTTTTTGGAGCATGAACTGCCTTTTTAAGCTCATGCCACAACATCTCAATTGGATTAAGGTCAAGACTTTAACTAGGCCACTCCAAAGTGGTTTTTTAAGCCATTCAGAGGTGGACTTGCTGCTGGGTTTTGATTATTGTCCTGCTACAGGAACCAAGTGCGCTTCAGCTTGAAGTCATGAACAGATGGCCTGCTATTCTCCTTCAGGATGTCTTGGTAGATGGCAAATTTCATGGTTACACTTACCACAGCAAGTCTTCCAGGTGCTGAGAAGGCAAAACAGCCCCAAACCATCACACTACCACCACCATATTTTATTGAAGCTATAATGTTGCTTTTCTAAAATACTGTTAGTTTTATGCCAGATGTAATGGGGTGCACACCTTTCAAAAAGTTTAACTTTTGTCTTGTCAGTCCCCAGAGTATTTTCCCTAAAATTCTTGGGGATCATCAAGATGTTTTCTGGCCAAACTGATACAATCCTTTATTGTTCCTTTTGCCCAGCCACCTAGTTCTGTTTAACATTCACATTTTAACCTTGTAGACAATAATGGTCATAGGTTTATAATTTTAAACTCCAAAGATTCTGCCAGAAAATGAGATTGGAGTGTAAAATTTTACTGAATTTTATTCCTCCTATTTGTATTAATTTATGTCGATAAATAATGCCAAAGGTCCAGCTGGTTTATTTCTAATGGCAGAGAAAAGGCAGAGAGCTAATTTCACTCAGAGATGGAGACAGATAAAAAAGAAGGAGAGAAAGGAGAGAGGTTAAAGGAAGGATCCTCATTTAAAGCTCACATGGAAGTAGGGCTGCCACGATTAGTCGACTAGTCACGATTACGTCGACTATCAAAATCGTCGACGACTGATTTAATAGTCGAGGTGTCGTTTGAAGCTTTGTAAGATCACAAAAGACGCAGGAATAAGTAGTAGGATTTAAGAGTGTAATAACGGACTGAAACAGAAGATGGCAGCACTGCATGTACAAGGATGCCAGCTGCCGTTAAACCCCGAAGAAGAAGAAGCTGTGTCCCAGAATTCATAGCGCGGCCCAGCTCAGTTTCCAACAATGGCGGCAGCTAGTTAGTTTTAATATTACTCTTATTATTCTTTCTGGGTCACAAAATAAACGTTTAACATATTTTCAGGCGAGAATGTAGCTGTGTAAACCTCAAATATCTGCTCAGTTTATCAAGACACCACATATTTTCAAAAGCGCTCCGACGTTTTCGGAGACGTCTGTTACCCACTAGCTCGATAGCTAGCCGGGGGCTAGGCTAACTAGAGCCATGAGAGCACCGGACTCTGGCAAATCATTTTCAAACCCACCGCTGTCTTTCGCTACTCAGGTTAAACATGATATATAAGTCACTTAGATAACTTAAAAATGTTATTGTTTGGCTTTTTTTTAGTATTTTATTTGTTCCTGAGTAAATCGGTTTGGCTGAGATTAAAGTTATAGTTTTTACACAGCTGAATAAACATCAAGCAGACAGCTGATTATCAGAAGTGTGAGATGCTGGAGAATTTACTCCGGTGTCCTGTTATATTTTAGATAGCAAGGAGTTTATTAAACTTCACCGAAACAATCTGCAAATTTCATTAAAATTGAATAAACTATCATCTTGTCTTTATTTTTAGTTAGCACATACCTTAAACACTTCAAGCTGTAAGCTAATGATAGTTATATAAGAGCAGATGCTGCTGGTGCAATAAGCTGTACGTTTTACGTCCAATGGATGATGATCTGATTAGTCGACTATCAAAATACTCGTTTGTGGCAGCCCTACATGGAAGTCCTCATGTCTCTGAATCTGTACGTGACACATGATGTTTGTTCATAAAGCTGCTGCTAAACAAACTGAGGCAGACTGTGTTATTTAAAGGCTGCAGGTTAGTGCAGGATGAACAGGTGAGTTTGCTGCACTGTGATGGGTTCAACGTAAAGAACAGTGTGACTGATGCACAGTGGCTGTGGGATCATGGTCACAGTTAGCTTCCATCAATTGCAGCAGAGACTCACTGACTGAATTCATATCAACTCTATAGTGTAATATAAATACAGCATAAACAGGGTACTGTCAGGGTAGAGGATGGACTCAGCCAGGACAGCTCAGGAAACATCTGCTCACATCTGGTTGAATTCAGCTGTGTAAGAAAATGGACTGAAGCTCTCAGCAGAAATGGTTGTGATTGTTTTCCCCACACTGAGACGTTACAGCTGATTTTAGGTTCCCCACCTGCTGAATCCGCTCTGACCTCTCCCCTGCTTATTTCCTGTTTAAAGTCCCCCTCTACAATTTCTCTGCTCATGTTCTACTTTTCTGATTCAAGGTGACCACATTTATTAGAATTAAAATGATTTGAATAAAAATTCAGACTGAAATAATGTATTATAATTTACTAATATTATTTTATATAACATTAATAAAAAAAATAGGTGGTAGAAAGTCTAAATCATGCTTAAATTGTGCAAGCTTTTTCTATGACCACACACAGAATTTTTCATTGTTACTGAAAAGTGCTGATATTCAATTTTAAAATGGGACAAAAACCATCAAATGCGTTACCTGAGCTTCTAGTTTTGTGTCTTTCAACTATTTTAATTTAACCTTTGTCTGGATCTAAAATAGATCAGAACAAAATAAATAATTCAGTCATTAAAGTGGACATATACTATTGACTTTTAACCAGACAGCAAAATTTCATTTCACATCAAAGGAATGTGTTTAAGAATGATTGAAAATCCCTAATAATCATTTGCTATCCACAAATGTAAGCAATTCTACTTACTACTTACTCTAGTTGTAATTTGATATCATGTGAGGTAGTCTGATATCTAAAATGAATCCGTAATACAGACGTAGCTTCTACAGAAGGAAGTTGACCTTTTGCTGCCTCAGCAAATGTTCTTTGAAAGGGAAAACTGTTGATTTCTTATTTTTAATACGTTCAGGCTTTGCAAATATGCAAACATTTCCAAACATCAGTTTGACAACTGAATCAAAATGACATTTGTGTATTAGCCAAAAACCTAAAAATATTTTTGACAATGTTTCCAACAATCTTTTTTTAAATAAAACATTAAAAAGTGATCCATTTATGTCAATTTGAGTTACCTCGGCAGATGTCTGCTGCACCCTCTCCTCCAGGCTTCCAGGGGGAGTCGTTGTGAAAATCCTGACATCTCTCGCAGTTTTCTCCAGCTGTATTGTGCTTACAAACACATTGTCTGTGAACCTGAAATCAGAAAATATCTTTACCTGCTGAGCTCAACTGCAGTTTCAGGTGTATACAGTGTGATGTCGAGGGAAAAATGATGCATACACACATTTGATTAAAAATGTGCAGAGGTTATATTAGGACTCCATGTGTCTCCCCCTGCTGGGTTAGGGGTTAGGGTTATCAACTCAATCAAGACCACTGATTTGTGGATAGCAGAAATCCGAGGTCACTCATACAAAATTGCCTGATGACTTTTTCTAATTCCTAAGCCACAGCCGCCCAAATACATATGATCTTTTCTCTCAATTTTTGCCTTCATCTTTAATTTCTTTTTACTGACTTTAAAGTTCTTGATTCACCTTTCAAAGCTGTTTGTTAAAAACAAAAAACCCAGCATGTTAACATTGATTAAATCACAATACAATACAAATTTATTTATATAGCACATTTAAAACCAAAGTGCTTCACAATAATGCAATACGTCATTGTTATAAAACATTAAGTACAAAAACAAGTACTAGTACTAATCCTAACAGATGGGAAGCACTAATCACTTTAAATAATCAAGTTAATCACTGAAGGACGAATAATTTCAGACCGGCTCTACTCCATACCATGCCAGGCTGGGTGAAAACGTCCCCGTGGACTCCAGCCATGGGCACACACTGGCTGGCGTGTCCGTTACAGAAACAGCTTCCTTGAACCACCATGTTGTAAACAGAATAGTAATATTTGTCCTGAGGGTTCCTGCGTTTTCGACTCAGCAGTGTGTCACCAAGTGTGAAAAGACGTGTGAAGTTCACCCGAATGTTTGTCACGGTGGTCAGATCTGAGGATGATGATCAGAACAATATTCAGTTTTACACGTTTCCCTTATTTCCATTAAAATGTTCCATTTGACAGACACATTGTGTACACATTGTTAGGGTCTATCTTCAGTCTGTTGCCGGGAAGTTTTTCCCAATGATGAATATGCAGAGAACATAATTGGAGATACATTTCCTGAATTTCAGGAGGGGGACTACGCCTCTAAACACGCCCCTTCCTCTTATCTATATACCCCCCCCCCCCCCCCCCCCCACACACACACACACACACACACATTTCTACTAGCTCTTTTGTCTCGTTTTCGTGCACCACTCTCCCTCTCCTTTTTCAAGTCTTTCACTTCTTCACTTCACATTAGTACATGAGGGATCTGCCAGGCTAGGAGCCGCCTCCAGTTCAACTCCAAACTGCAGTTCAATTCATGTTTAAGCCATTCACTATTATCTATTTAAAAAAAGCTGTTAGACCTCAAATAACGACGTGGGCCCAGCTAGTGAATGATACATTTATTGGAGGCTCATTAGACATCAACCTCTTGTTAAAGAGCGTAAACCCCTGAGGCAAAAAAATGTGTGAAAGACTACAACCTGCAGTTCCTCTAATGTTCGCAGCGCATTGGTCCCCTTAAGCTGCGTTCACTCTGCAGGTCTTAAAGCTCAATTCAGATTTTTTGATCAAATCCGATTTTTTTGTCTGCTCGTTCACACGACAAATAAAATGTGACAGCAAACACGCTCTAGTGTGAACGCTCAAAGCGGCCGCATGCAGAAAAGAAGACGTCACACACAACGCGCTCTGTTTAGACCCAGAGCAACAGTATTGTTTGACTGATGGCCTTAATATAAAGACTTGTTTCAGACCTTACGTTTCCCAATTTTGCTTTAAGTTATAAAGTTATTTTGTTATTTACATATGACCTAGTAATGATCCTTATTGCTGTTTAGAGGAGCGGTGCTTCAAAGGATAGTTGCAGATTTCTGTCAGAATCTGCAGATTATACAGTACAAATAAAATGTTCACGTTTCTCCAACATTGTCTTCCTAACAGTTTCACTAACATCTACACTTGCTGGCCAGGAAGCGTTCACGATGTTGCCCCAGAGCAACTGTGGTTTGCCTCCACCAGTGTGTGAATGTGAGAGTGAATGAATAGTGGAATTGTAAAGCGCTTTGAGTGTCTATATTATTACATATAAACACAGTGACAGCTATTTAGGAAAACCTCACCGTGGATGTTCGGTGCATGAGGGTTTTCTGTTTTAAAGACAGGATCAAGAGCTTTCAGCACCACCTAGAGGACAAATATAAGAAATACAAACATATTTACTTACACAGAACCAGTATAAAAAACCATAATTAATGCTTTGCTGTTATATTACTTCATCATTTTATCATTCCTGTGAATTAGTTTCAGTTTTGTCTCAATGAATTCTTATGACAAAGTCCAGAATGACTGAAGCCCAGGGGAGAAAAAAAGCTCATGTTCACACTGGCTGTAGTTAAAATTGTTACCTCTCCACCTGAGGATGGTTCTGGTCCAGAGTATCTGCTGTCACAGACAACGTCATCGATGCTCCTGGCGGGCGCAGCCGACACTGAAGGGAAATGAAGAGAACAGTCTTCTGCAAAGTAACGGACAACTGTCCAACTTCGCCCAAAATCCCTTGATCGTTCCACCAACATGGCTGCTGGCCGAAAACTCTGCACAGAGCAGATTAGCATTATCTTAATGTTTGATTAGGCAAATGTTAAAGGTGTAGGCTCTTTTCTGTTTATACGACTTTTTGACTAGCATTTAGTTAATTCCCTAAAAACATTAAATTCAGTACGCTTTAGAGGTATACCTTGAACCTGAGGACCAGGTGACTGAACTGGAACATAGTCTCCAGATTTAACTGGATGCTGACATTATGAACTCCTGCACAGAAGGCAAACACAGAGCAGACTTACAGTGTTAGATTGTTTGTGATAGCATATTTTAACTGTAACGTTCCACAAACAGTAAGTCGTGTTTCTTTGTCACACACAGAGCAGAAGGGGTAGAGTTGCAAAGCTAAGTGCTTTCTCTTAAATGTTTTTTGTAACTAATATATTGATTTCACATAGTTTTCCTTCTCCCTCTGATTGGACAGTTTGTTGTTGCAGAAATACTCAAACTTACCAGTCTCCGACTGCCACCACTTCAGCTTTCTCTCGAGGTCAAAATTTGTGATGACATTCTCAATACGGTGGCTGTTTGGGCTGTTGTAGCGATGATATGGTAGCTGAGAGTCACATATGAAACATTTCTGCCTCTCCTATGAATAAGCATAAACCAGCCTGATCAATGATTACCTCTGGGTTTATAATACTACAAGTAAACTACATGAAATATCATTACTTTAGTAGTAATGATATTTAATGTAGTTAATTTAATTTATTAAGTATTTCAATCACCATAAAGGAGGTAATGCTTATTTCTTCATTATACCAATGCCTACAAATCATGGAACAGGCCATTAGCCCAGGCAAAAATAGCATCTTCTATGATATAACAAATTAATTTTGTTATTGATCAATGCAGAAGACAGAGTCATGCTTTAAACTGTGCTTGAAGAGCCTGAACATACAATTTAAAACTGGATCATTGCCAAGTTGTCTGTTATTTTTACTCGTTCATCCTTTGAGCCTTTTCATGCTCGGGTGATTCACCAGTCAGAAGAACTTTGAATGCTGGAGAAATAATGCAAAGATTGACGATACATCAGAAGGAAAAGAAAATAAAGAGAAAAGCATATACGACGGGGAGAGGTGGAAATGATCCTCAGGGTGAAGAGAACAGCGTCAGATAATAAAGACACAGATCTGAACATGCTGCAGTATGAAGACGAGCCAGAAACATCAATCAAGAGAAAATGAGTTCAGCTGTAGTTTATTCACACACAGGCTGACATATCTTGCTTCACTTAACACACACACACACACACACACACACACACACACACACACTTTGTGTGTATGAATTTTCTATTTGACCTCCAGATATCCGATGATGCAGTAATTTTGTGGTCCATCCAGACCACAAGTGGATGACGCTGAGAGCTGAGCAGCACGACCCACCAACAGGTCACCCAGCTGGGGGTTACAGGAGCTGATGGGGCATGGGTCCTGGAAGTCCTTGTAGTCCTGAAGGTGAACTGCTGGAAGGAAAGCTGCAGAGAGACAAACTGACCAAAGACATTTGAGGTATTGGACATTTCTTCCAGACTCGGGAAAGTAGGTCTTTTAACAGACATAAAAATAAAATAGTTGTCTGCAGTTTAAATATTTCAGCACATCGTTAAATCAATCCTTTTTTCCAAAGCATCACAGTGAAGTGGTTTTTCTAAATTATAGATTTCTAGAAGGAGAAAGGTGTTCACATTTTTGTTTTTACAAGAGTTATGATGAGAACTAAAAAAGACGTTTAAATTTAATAGATTGGGAAGAAAAACAAGTGACAACAAGAGGAAAACCTTCAACAAGTGATTGCATGTCTGCAAATCTTCAGCTAAAATACCTTGAACAGCACACCTGATCAACCTGACAACTGCTCCCGGCCCAAGTAACAACTTGGACTTTTCCTCAGAGAGGAGGTGCACCTGCAGGTGTTGGACATCACATCTCACAACATGAGAACTGCAATGTCACTTTCTTTACAGGAAGTTTTATTCATTGTTAGATTAAACATTGAATTCTAATGTTTTGTTATCCAGGTCATGGTAGTCTAAAGAGTTTGAAAAGAAGGTGATTGGAATTGTCATGTTTGCGTGAGTGCTGTTTTTTTTCACAATCCTGGCATTTCCACCTCTGGGCAGAGCTGCCACATCACTGCTGAAAGGCTGCACCTAAGCCGGCAGCCCAGATTGTCTGCTAGCCCTCATTAGTCGCGGCTATAGTTATTCCTAAATTTGACTTTCTGCTCACAGAAAATCTCCAGATGTTGCTGAGACTCACTGCCATAGCCTGCCTTGGTTCAATCGCTTCAACTAGCAGTTTCTCCAACTATGCTCACCTGCCTTGCTCCCCACCCAGCACTCTGACTTTAACAGATCACTCATTGGATTACCTTTGCACCTCACCCTGACCACCTACCCCTCTATGCTTCACCTGCGCCTGTGAAAAGACTTTGCAATTCGCAACTTACACCTTGGGTCGGCATCTGAAACCCATTCTAACACCTGTTTCCCTCATTTCAGTGAGTGAGAATACCACCACACCCTTTCCCTCTGTCCCACACCCCAGGGGTCCTGAACTGGAAGTGTCGGGTCCCCAGCCCTCGTCCATGACAGCCCCAAGGCTCCCTCATGGACCCCCTCACAGGTCATGTAGTGATTTTCTAGCCTCTCGTTTCTCAGTTAGTGTTTTTGTAAACATGTGACTCTCATAGTGTTGTTCTAGTACATCCATAGGAGTATTTGAGTTGTGCTTATGGTACTGTTCAAGGAACTAGTGGATAATAGCATTACTCTCATTCAAAGCGTGTCATAGAATTATTTGAGTAGTCGATTCATTGCTTACTTTGTCACTCTACCTAAATCCCTGTGTCTCTGAGTGCTGTCTGCATTAGAGTCTATTCGCTCGAGTTGGCCCACCGGCCATGACAGGAATGCTCAGAAACCAAACAGCCACTGCATAAACACATGGCACAACATAGAAGAGCCACCTTGATGGGACAAGACTCGGCTGTCCATCTGCATCTAAAGCACAAAGGTCACTCTTTCGAGGACACCAATGTTCACATTTTGGACAGAAAATACAGATGGTTTGAAAGAGGAGTGCAAGAAGCCATCTATGCCCACTGTGAATGACCATCTTTGAACAGCGGGCTTATGACACCAACTGTTTGCCATCTATAATCCAGTTTTGAGATCCTTCCCAGGCCCTCTTTTGGGATCACTCCTACTAGGGTTTAAATACCTAGGGCTCTCCACCATTTCATTTTATAACTGGAGACGCTTCTTGGATGCGAGGTGAACTGTCTTCAGGAAACTTAAAGAAGTCCAGGTACTTTGTTTCCATGCTCTACTGACTTTTAATGTTTCTTCCTTCACTGAGTGAAAGTTCAGAAAACATATGGCAGTGATAAGAAACTGAACTCACCGATGAAAAAGTGAAAGATCATGTTGTGCTGAGGCTGGTCAGGTAGATTCCACAGATCTCTAGCAAATTCTTCTTACGCTGAGCACAAAAACATGTAAACATCTTCATCACATTTATTGCTAAATTACTCGTTTTGTGATTGCTAATCTAAGGTCAGTTTTATCTGCATAAATAATAAAATGTATATTTAACAAAACCAAACACATTTAAGGGAAACAAACAAAAATCACACCGATAATTTTTCATGTTCTTATCAGTAAACAGTTCAATTCTGTTTTATTGATAGAGCAGTTCACAACAATGATCACTTCTGAATTGAATCTTATCCAGCCTCTTAACATTTCATTTGCTGTTGGCTGCTCTGCTAACTGAGTCCATCTTTACACCGTGGAGGCCCCTGGCAAAGTTGAAACAGATATTGTATTTTAATTGTGTTATGAGACAAACAATTCTAGTAAGCACATGACAAATATGTCATCATTAATGTCACTATATATGACGAAATAAAGATAAAGAAAAAGTGATTTGTAAATAAGATAGTAATCTCATGTACTATAACTAGAAAATGGTTATGAAATATCTGCTAACCTTCGATTAAATGCTAGTTCTTTTTTTTTTCAAACTGAATAAAAGAAAGTGGGGTATTGGTTGAATATGTGCATGCTGCCTCCTCCCATTTAAATAAAAGAGCCTGACAGAGCAGTATGTTTTCACAGAGCAATCAAATGCAACCCCCTGAGGGGACTGATGAACCTTCACAGGAATGAAAGGAAAATGAAGTTTTGCTGAACATTTCAACACCTTCCATGTGTTTAAGCTAGTTTTATTGCACAAGTTCTTTATGGAGAGACAAATTATCATTTTGTGTTGTTTCTAAGTTAGCTTTATTGACCCCTGCAGGGAAAGTGCTATGGAAAACAGAAGTGGATAGGTATGTTGGATCAGTATGATCACAAACATAGTAAATATAAACAGATTTCCAACTTGCCTTTCGAAACAGTTGGAGCACTGTAAAGGTTAAAAAGGTAGGTAAAAAATAAATAACAAAAACAATTTTCCCAGAAAAAGGCATAATCCAGATGGGAGCTACTGTTTCTCATCATTCAAACTTCTCCATGATTTACATGTAAAACACTGACTTAATCGTGTTAGTGATGTGCAAAAACAAAGCTTTCTCTGGACTCCTTAGAATGCCTAACATTCCTGTGTGTGTAATGGAATGAAGTACTGAATATTTATCATGCTCCTGGGAATATTGTTACATTTATAGGTATGAACGTAAAGTGATAAATATCTTGATGTGATCTGTCACACATCCTTATAGCCACAAAAGATTATAATGGTCTGACAGGACCTTGAATTTTCTCTTGAACATATTTAAAAAGTACAATTGTCGAATGACAAAAACGGTCAAAAACTTGGTGGTAACATTTATATGTACACTGAAAATACCCACCAACCTTTAATTTCTACTTTAGAAAAGTGAAACGATAAAACAAATTCATAGGTTCACAATTTAACACACCAACTATTAATTACCAATTATATCTACAACCCCAAATACATTTCAGTGCAGAGCAATTAGCGCTTCACAAAATACTGTTTGCAGGCTTACAGTACTAGGAAATTATTCCAGTTAAATTGAACAAACCAGCTGATCATATGAGGTACAAAGCTGCCTGACGTTTCTAACAGCAGGTCCAATTTTGACTTAAAAGATAGTTGATAGACTTAATGAGAGTAAATATGGGACATACCTACTTCTGCCTCCATCGCAAAAGAAAGAACACATCTGGGCAGGTAACAGCACACCTGAGACATATGCTGCCTCAGGCTGTACTTATCAGTGTGAGAGATACAAAAAAAAAAGGCAAAGAGAGAAAGTGAGAAAGTGGGTGTGTGTAAGAGAGAACATTGCACAGACATAACTCCCATAGGAGAGGGATTGGGAGGATTTTTTATCTTCACGTTTGCCACGTTGTACCAGAGCAAAGAGAGCAGGTAAAATAAAATCAAATTCAAATTTTATTTGTCACTTACACAATCATACACAGCAAGACATGCAGTGAAATGCTTATTACCATGCAATTCCAGACCAGTATAAATACAACTAGAGAGGGAAAATTTCAGAAGAAGTTTTAAGTGTGCCTATGCTGCTGCCAATGAGTGTAGTTTGCCATTCATACGACTACAGGAAGCAAAATCCACTAGAGCAGCTATTTTCCACCATGAACTATGGTAAAAACAAACACTGCTTGCGCCTCACAGACGACAGCTTACAGTCTTGTGTAAGGATGAAGTGACTTCGTACAGCCCCGATCTGCAGACGCTGTGGGCAGAGGTTCAGGAGCAGAAGTCCCATTGTACCACGGCAGACCCGACGATTTTTACATGAACACGATTTTTAGCATTTCTTTAATGACCACTTTTCACACACGGTTGCTGTACCCACACAGCCAGCTGTAGCTTTTCAAGTCACATCCCGGCACAACCAACACAACAGCCGAGAGATCACAGACTTTAAGCTGGCGAGGCGTGATTGCAGATGTCGCTCAGGTGTGTCTGCCTTCCCTGCAGTGGCACTGCAGATCACGCTCTGCCACACACATCAAGCGTGTAAAATAAATATTTATCCTGATATTTTGTAAATATTTATTTTTCATTTTTTTAGCAGCACAGTGCTTTTTCCAAACATTTTTAAAATTCAGGTCAAGGCTGTGTAACTTCACAGATTTCAACTATCGCAGGGAAAATTTGGATTGTAACTCCTGCAATAAACAAAGGACCACTGTAAATAAAAACGTAAACGCTTATCTTGGCTGAAATACAGGGATCAATGGCTGGTGTCTACATATGTGGACATCACATTTTGGGTTAATTAAAAATGCATGCCTCGAGTCTTAGGAGGTTCAGTCAGCTGTTTATAACCCAGAGACTCATCCTCCCCTCCGCCTCAAACAGATGGATAGACAGAGGGGAGAGAAGAGTGATGAAATAGAATAAATCTATTGAAATAAGGCAATCCTACGGTTAGGTTTAGGATTGGATAGGGTTAGGGGTTAGGCGGTAGGGTTAGGGAGAGCTCAAGTTGGGAGGTTGGTCACCGAGGGTTAGGGTTAGTGATGGGTCGGTCGCAAACGAAATGGCTCTTAGAGCTGGATCTTTGAAGTGAACGATGCGAGCCGGCTCCTTATTGGGAGCCGTGGGTTTTTTTTCTTTCTCCTGCCCTCTCTTTCACTTTTTTTCGCTTCACGCTGCAAGTCCCTTGTGTTTGCGCTGAGCACAGACGGCAAACAGAGCCTTGCGTTTGTGCCTCGCCCCCTCTGTTCAGCGCTGAACTGAGGGGCGGGGCGGTAGTTACACTCGCAACAGCAGTAGTACACAACAAGAGCAGGAGGGAGAGGGAAAGAAAGAGAGCCGGGAGCAACAAAAGACAACACAGTCACATTGGAAAGGTACAGTAAAGAAAATGAGTGACACCAAGAAAAGAAGCAAAGTCTGGAACCATTTCAATCTTATTGACAAAACAAAGGCAGAGTGTAGAGTCTGCAAGAAAAGGATATAGAGCCGGCTCCACAAACAGCATGCACAGGCACCTAACAACTGTCCACCCATCAGTGCAATGGGAAGATAAAACGCAGTCAGTTGAGTGTGATATTAATATTTCTAAATGCCAACCTTTCCCTTAATTAAAGATCTGGGTGTTCTTTTCCCCCCCTTTTTTTCCATATTTTAATTTATATTTTATTGTGTTGTGGTTTGCAGTGTTTTGTGTTGTTTCACTTTAAATTTGTTTAAAAGGAAAAAGCTGAAAATTTAAGTAGTTAAAAGTTGAAATGTATGAAATGTAAATAGTTGGTTTCTGTATTTTATAATTTATTTATTGCATTTTATGTGAAGTGAATAAATAAAAGTATATTTACAGTGACCCCTAGAGACAAAGCACGTACACCCTCCAGAGCACGTACAAACTCTAAAACACAACAGAAGTGCTCCAGGATGCTAGGAGCCGTGTTGAGCTTTTGTTACCTAGTGGCTACACAAGCCAGCAAGTACCAACAAATTTTTTTAAATTATTTGAATATATATATATATATATATATATATATGAGTGTTTGTGTATTAATACAAAAGCAATAAACATATGAATTCGATTGTGTAATTTAAGTGATCTAGGTAGCTCTGTTTTGGAGGTTCAGTTAGAAATGTGTTTTGGAGTTTGTACGTGTTTCATCTCTAGGGGTCCCCATAAATATTTATATATAAACATACATAAAGAAAACCACGTTTGTTTACATTACTAATTCCTTTTGGGCATAATTTTATATTGTTTTTGATAATTAATTAATTAAAGCAAAAAAACAACCTGAAGAGCCGGTTGGGAGCCGAAAGAGCCGGAAATTCCATCACTAGTTAGGGTGAGGAAAAAGAACCTGTCCCTCCCGAAGGAGGAACAGAGCATGCACGGGCCATCAACCCCGATGGCTCCAAGTCCCACATCCCTCTACCTCAACTTTTGGTTTGTTTTTAAATTGTCCAGGTAAGTATTTTCTTTTACAAGTTGTGCGTTTTTGTGTCCGTTATTTCAGGTAAGTATTCATTGTAGTTTTTTATGTCGAAAGGTAACTATTTCTTTTTCAGGTTGCTATTTTCGTGTCCGTGACTTTGACTTGTTTCCAATAAACATTTTGAATTTCAATTTGCTCTCTGTGTGTTCTCTTTTCAAATTTAGTTTGAATTTATCTCTGATTTGAGTTCTTAAGGAAAATCAATAAAATATGAATTAACAAATGAAATAAAATCCCCCAAAATAACAAACTAAAATAACAAACTAACAGAAAGTAGAAAAAATTAAATAAGTATGCCCTTGTCGCGACGTTTCGAAGGTGTTGCTTCTTCCTCAGGCGAGGGCATACTGAAGAGCTCTGTGTTTGAGCCTCCTATTTATACTCTCCCCTCTGATCCCGCCTCCTTGGCTTTCTTTTGATATCTTTTTCAGCTTTTTGCTTTTTTCCAATTCTGCCAGACTTTTTGGCTCTAATCTTTCCCTTCTTTTTTCTTTCTTCTTTTCCAGTCTTCTCCTCTTTCCCCTTTGTCTTTTCCCTTTTCATCATCCTTTTCTTCCCTTCTCTTGACCTCTGCCCTTTACCCTTCCTTTTGGCCTACATCTGTCCTCCTTCTCTTCCAATTTTAGGTTATTATTAATGCCGACTTGGCTTTTTATACATTGAGCTTCAGCGACCCATAACTGAGCTCTCAACACTCTTGACCCTGCTTGGGGAGGACTCAACCCGACTTGGGGAGTAAATTTAGAAAGGAGACGTGACTTTGGGTTAGGCTTTAGGTTTCAGCTGGGATTAGGATTACTTGGGCTTCAGATCCAGTACTGGGCTGAGGTTTAAGATTTAATTTCCAAAAATGAAGTAGAAATGGGATTTTCAAAATTGTGAAATTTTAGGGCCAGATTAGATCAGGGGGTAGATATACAGTGGGGCAAAAAAGTATTTAGTCAGCCACCGATTGTGCAAGTTCCCCCACTTAAAATGATGACAGAGGTCAGTAATTTGCACCAGACGTACACTTCAACTGTGAGAGACAGAATGTGAAAAAAAAATTCATGAATTCACATGAATTGAATGAAAACACGGACTTTCAACTCCCGCCACAGATTTTCTATGGGGTTGAGGTCTGGAGACTGGCTAGGCCACTCCAGGACTTTCAAATGCTTCTTACGGAGCCACTCCTTTGTTGCCCGGGCGGTGTGTTTTGGATCATTGTCATGTTGGAAGACCCAGCCTCGTTTCATCTTCAAAGTTCTCACTGATGGAAGGAGGTTTTGGCTCAAAATCTCACGATACTTGGCCCCATTCATTCTGTCCTTAACACGGATCAGTCGTCCTGTCCCCTTGGCAGAAAAACAGCCCCATAGCATGATGTTTCCACCCCCATGCTTCACAGTAGGTATGGTGTTCTTGGGATGCAACTCAGTATTCTTCTTCCTCCAAACACGACGAGTTGAGTTTATACCAAAAAGTTCTACTTTGGTTTCATCTGACCACATGACATTCTCCCAATCCTCTGCTGTATCATCCATGTGCTCTCTGGCAAACTTCAGACGGGCCTGGACATGCACTGGCTTCAGCAGCGGAACACGTCTGGCACTGCGGGATTTGATTCCCTGCCGTTGTAGTGTGTTACTGATGGTGACCTTTGTTACTTTGGTCCCAGCTCTCTGCAGGTCATTCACCAGGTCCTCCCGTGTGGTTCTGGGATCTTTGCTCACCGTTCTCATGATCATTTTGACCCCACGGGATGAGATCTTGCGTGGAGCCCCAGATCGAGGGAGATTATCAGTGGTCTTGTATGTCTTCCATTTTCTGATGATTGCTCCCACAGTTGATTTTTTCACACCAAGCTGCTTGCCTATTGTAGATTCACTCTTCCCAGTCTGGTGCAGGTCTACAATTCTTTTCCTGGTGTCCTTCGAAAGCTCTTTGGTCTTGGCCATGGCGGAGTTTGGAGTCTGACTGGTTGAGGCTGTGGACAGGTGTCTTTTATACAGATGATGAGGTCAAACAGGTGCCATTCATACAGGTAACGAGTGGGGGACAGAAAAGCTTCTTACAGAAGACGTTACAGGTCTGTGAGAGCCAGGGATTTTCCTTGTTTGAGGTGACCAAATACTTATTTTCCACCCTGATTTACGAATAAATTCTTTACAAATCCTACCATGTGAATTCATGGATTTTTTTTTCACATTCTGTCTCTCACAGTTGAAGTGTACCTCTGGTGCAAATTACTGACCTCTGTCATCATTTTAAGTGGGGGAACTTGCACAATCGGTGGCTGACTAAATACTTTTTTGCCCCACTGTAAATAACATAGCACTTTACCTGCTGATGTGTTATGTTATTTACATGCTAGATGATGCTGTCCCCATCTGTTGGAGCTCCCCTCACTGATCCATTTGATCTGCTGGTTGGTTGCTTCTGGTTTTTGATGTTTTGCTTTATTGATTATTTGTTGAGCAACATTAAAACAGCCATCCCAGTCTTTCCTTTATATGTTGCTCATAATTTCTTTAGTCAAAGTCTCATTTGCTTCTTTCCTCAAAAGCTCCTTCTGAACTTTTTTCTCTTCTTCCAAAATCAGTTTGTAGTAAAAAGTTTTCTTGTTGCACCAACTGTATTTTTCTTCACTATTTTCTCCACCTACTCCAAGTCATGAAGAAAGCGACAACAGTCATGCCCAGGAGCAGAGAGTAACCAGTAAGCTGAAAAAGAAGCAACAAACATACAAAACATATAACAGCATTAATGTGTGTTTGCTGAAAATTTGTGAAATAAAAGTAGAATAAGAGCACATATATACAACAAGAAATCTTCACCTTTGACTTGATTTGCACTTCAGTTATTTGAGCTGCTTCTTCAGTTGTGGGGCTCATAAGTTCACAGAACAGCTTACTCGTATTTTCATCAGTGTTACAGCAACCATACCAGTCTGTGAAAATCAACAATGCTACAATCCACAGCAGACTGATTAGAAATGCTCTGTTAACGCGCTTGACTACAAGGCATAAAAACGTGGATGCATGTTTCGCGGTGCTCCGAAATGTCTGATCTATCAGGAGCATCAGGAAAAATATTTTTAAAAAACAGGCACGACGATGACTTCATTACATTCAAAAGTGCAGCAAGTGCACATCATACTCTGCAGAAAGAAAGCCATGCCGACCATCCCGATGACTGTCACGGGGGTACCAATTTTTTCAGTACGAACACATTGCAGGACTTAAACATCTTGAGCAGTTAGGAGCCTGCTGAGGCTGCAGCTTCTGTCCTGTAAAATTACAGCCACGGAAATATTTCCTGTTTTTCACACCAAGTATCACAGACTCTTTGAAATTCAGCTTAATATCTCAGTCCTATAGGAGCTGTGAAATGTGATGTGAGAATGTCTTTCAGTCCAACTGACGATAAGAGCCCTCTTCTCCCACCCTCACATGAATGGTGCTCCCACTGGCAGCAGGACGCTAAGGCAACATGACGTCATGAGAAGGCGTTTAAACAGCATTCAGTTCAAAACCATTTAAAGTGTCGTTCAACGAATTTCATGCTTTTTTTTAGCATCTAAAGTGATTTAATCCACATAAATTTTATACTGTGAAGAATTCACATGTCATAACTTTTTATTAATAACGAAAAATCCCAGAAGACAGAAGTGTGACAGAGTTAATAGGTGGCAGAGAGACATATTATGATGCATGGTTTAGGGCAGGAGGCAGAGCTGGTGTTGACAGATATATTTTAACTTAGTGCAAACATTAACTTTATATACATATGCTAGAAAAACTTAATTCATTTGAAATGCTTGGATATTTGGCTAAGAACAGCAGCAAGTCAATCTATAAGTGCTGTGTGGTTTGTCAGCATTTTACACGGGATGTAACCCCAACACCACATGAAGACAAATGTTTCCTGTCTTTCATACAAACTATCACCGGATGATCTCTAATTTCTTGCATCTAATTAGGAAAAACTGAGATTATTGTCAAAAGATTGTAAAAATCTTCCAAGTCAACAGTTGCCTTCAGGCGCTTTTTATTAAAAGATAAAGACCCTCAAATAATGGTGTAGGACAGACTAGATTCTTACTTTGGCCTCCAGTAACACTATGATGATCCTCGGAATAACTTATGACCAGGATGTGTTCTTCAGTGTGCTTATTACACAATTATATAGAAGAGCTTTCTTGCATTTATGGAAAAACTCTTTTTTTAACAAGATTAAAAAACATTTAATCTGTACAATAACGCTAAAATAAGACAGAATGAAAAAGAATTTCAAGGGAGAATTGGAGAGAGAGCTTTCATTTTTAAGGTCTGTATTTTAACACTTCTTTTTATAAGATTAGTTTTAAAATTTTACCTTTTGATAAAGCTTATAGTTAGACCTGGATCAGGTAACCCTGAACCTTAGATATGCTGCCATAGGCCTAGGCTGGGGGACCTATCCATGGTGCACTGACCATTTCTTCTTCACTCACAACCCGTTTTTTCAAAAAGGCTTGGCTTCTGTAAAATTGGTTTGAGCCAAGTGAAACAGTGAGATACAGGCCAGAATCAGGTATCTTACATTAGATTTTGTTTTTCTCCCTTTGTCTCTCTTTTCTCTGACATGTTCATGTCAGATGAACAGAAAGATTTTCCTGTCTGAAAATGATTTAATTTTATTCCACATTATGAGCATGTATAAAATTCTTATTTGTCCAGTACTGTCATATGTGACTATGTACAATTAATGTCCCACCTAACAATGATAGTATGGTTCCCTACCCATAGTTTACCAGTACCTTTACCAAACAGTAGCATAAACCCTACAGTTATGTAATTACTCTATTCTTTACTGAAAAGGCTTGAATACATTTCTGCTTCTTTAAACAACATTATCAAAATATCTCCTAAAGATGTTTTATGAGTGCAAAACTACAAGACGTGATACCACTGAAGAGAAATCTGCAGGCCAGTGTTTTTCTTCAGACTATGCACAATTTCTTTTTTGCATATTTGGAATGCATATCATCAAGTTCAGTGTAGTGGTGGTCAATTCAATTCTTTTTACTGAATAGAGTTTGAATGAGGTTTTTTTTTAATCATTTGAGTCACAGAGCCAGTTGACCAGAGATTGCAAAAAATGTACATTTTCACTCAAACTTAATTTGTTTCTATTTTCATGCATATCCTACTGCTAAGATGAGTGACTGAAAAAGAAAAACAACTATTTTTATAGAGCAAAAAAGAGCAAAAAAAGGATTTCTAAAGGGAACATTTATTTTATTTATTTTTATTTCATTTTATTAGTATTTTCCTCAAATGTCCATCCATCCATCTTCCTCCGCTTTATCCAAGGCCAGGTCGCGGGGGCAGCAGCCTAAGCAAAGAGGCCCAGACCTCCCTCTCCCCAGCCACCTCCTCCAGCTTATCCGGGGGAACACCAAGGCGTTCTCAGGCCAGCCGAGAGATATAATCTCTCCAGCGTGTCCTGGGTCTGCCGCGGGGCCTCCTCCCGGTGGGACATGCCTGGAACACCTCACCCAGGAGGCGCCCAGGGGGCATCCTTGTCAGATGCCCGAACCACCTCAGCTGGCCCCCTTGATGTGGAGCAGCAGCGGCTCTACTCTGAGCCCCTCCCGGATGGCCGAACTTCTCACCCTATCTCTAAGGGAGAGGCCAGCCACCCTTCGGAGGAAGCTCATTTCTGCCGCTTGTATCCGCGATCTCGTTCTTTCGGTCACTACCCACAGCTCGTGACCATAGGTGAGGGTAGGGACGTAGATCGACCGGTAAATTGAGAGCTTCGCTTTTACACTCAGCTCCCTCTTCACCACGACGGACCGGTGCAGCGTCTGCATTACTGCAGCTGCAGCCCCAATCCGTCTGTCGATCTCCGGCTCCCTTCTCCCATCACTCACAAACAAGACCCCGAGATACTTGAACTCCTCCACTTGGGGCAGGAACTCATCCCCGACCTGGAGTGGGCACTCCACCCTTTTCCGGCTGAGAACCATGGCCTCAGATTTGGAGGTGCTGATCCTCATTCCCGCTGCTTCACACTCGGCTGCGAACCGTTCCAGTGCGAGCTGGAGGCCCTCACCTGATGAAGCCAGCAGAACCACATCATCCGCAAAGATCAGAGATGAGATTCTGAGGCCACCAAAGCGAAAGCCCTCTGCCACTTGGCTGCACCTAGAAATCCTGTCCATAAAAATTATGAACAGAACCAGTGACAAAGGGCAGCCCTGGCGGAGCCCATCACCCACCGGGAACGAGTCCGACTTATTGCCGGCAATGCGAACCAAGCTCTTGCAACGGTTGTATAGGGATCGAATGGCCCGTAGCGATGGGCCAGACACCCCATACTCCCGCAACACCTCCCACAGGACACCCCGAGGGACACGGTCGAATGCCTTCTCCAAGTCCACAAAACACATGTAGACTGGTTGGACAAATTCCCATGCACCCTCAAGTATCCTCGAGAGGATAAAGAGCTGGTCCAGTGTTCCGCGACCAGGACGAAAACTGCATTGTTCCTCCTGTATCCGAGATTCGACTAGCGGACGAACTCTCCTTTCCAGCACCCTGGCATAGACTTTCCCCGGGAGGCTGAGGAGTGTGATCCACCTGTAGTTGGAACACACCCTCCGGTCCCCCTTCTTAAAGATGGGGACCACCACCCCGGTCTGCCAGTCCACGGGTACTGCCCCTGATCTCCACACAACATTGCAAAGGCGTGTCAACCAGGACAGCCCTACAACGTCCAGAGCCTTCAGGAACTCGGGGCGGACCTCATCAACACCAGGGGCTCTGCCACCAAGGAGTTGTTTAACTGCCTCAGTGACCTCGCCACCGGAAATTGGCGGGTCATGCTCTGCTTCCTCCTCGGAAGACGTGTCAGTGGGATTAAGGAGGTCCTCGAAGTATTCCTTCCACCGCCTGACAATTTTCTCAGTCGATGCCAGCAGCGCTCCGCCAGCACTATACACAGTTCAAGTTCAAATTTTATTCGCCACATGCAGTGGTAGGTTGCCCTGCAGTGGAATGAACCCACCCCCCGACATTACACACACAACACAGACATTACATGGGGATACAAGTCAGAGAACGGTTGCAATACAGAAAAACCACTGAAATGGACACTACAATGGGAAAAAGTACAAGAGGAAAAAAAGAGACCTCTACCCATGCTGGGCTACAGGAGGACAGCATGAGAACAGGAAACAAAAAAACTCCTCTGCACAGAAAAGCACATAAATGTCCACAGTACAACATTATAGAGCACGTGGCCAGCAACAGGGTTGGGTAGGGGATAAGGAGTAATCCCAGGCAACACAGCAGCCATCCTGCCACTGCGCCGACTCGCCAGCGCGGGCCCAGACCCGCCTCGTGTTCCCAGGAGGTAACAAGCATCGAAGGCCTTGGAAAGGGAAGGGGAGATGAGTGAGTGCTTATCAGTGTAAGTGTGTGTGTGTGCGTGTCCATAGTTCAGCTGAGACAGTGTCCTTCGCCCTATCAGGCTAAGTAAACAGTCCTCCAGCCAATCCAGGTGGCCTTGCATGGGATGGGGAGAATAGTCATCACACAGTCGTTATCAGGGAGTGTTTGTCCGGCTTCAGCCTTGGGCCTGCAGCTGGCGCCGTGGTGGTGTCTGCATTTTGATCCCGAATTTGTTGATTTTCTTTTCATACGAGCAGCTCACGAGAATTTTCAAAGCTGATCTTTTACACTCTGATGCTGGTCTCTCGATCTCCCGTTGGAGAGCCGCGAGCCTCCCCATGATGGTATCAAACTTCTGATCCGTGGTGTTGTCATTCTTTTGATTCTGAGACCTCACAACTGCAGTGATCCGTTCTGTGATGTGATCCAACTTTCGCTCAAGGTTGTCATTTTGAGCAGGGCCCTCTCTGATGTATCCCACCATACGCTCAATGGTGTTGTTTTGAGCCTTCACAGCCGCTGTAAGCGTCTCCAAGGTGTTAACCATGCTGCGTTCGTTGTGAGAAGTCGCGACTCGTCCCGTCGCTTTGAATCCAGCGGGCAGCCTTGGGGGGGTTTGAACAGCCGGTTCCGCTCTCTCAATTCTCCGATAAGTCAGGGCCATGTCAGCTCCGATCAGCAAGAACCCTGTTATCATGGTTCCGAATAGGTAGATATCTTCAGCGTCCTCGATCGACAGTCCCGCCAGGCACATGACTCTCCAGTTCTGCCACCCGTCCATCGTGTATCCGGCAGGGAAAGTCCCTCCAGGGCACTCGGGCTCTCCCGAGCCCAAACTTCTCGTTGAGAAGAGGGTGTCAATAGCATTCAGAGGCCAGTTGATCAAATCCATAATTCTCTTTTAGGTTTTAGAGAACAACAGAGAGACTGTTCCAGGGAAAGTAATGCACATGAGACAGACAAGGACACAGAGGCTAAGCAGGGAAGATAAGGGTAAGGAGGAGAGGAGAAAAGTGCGACCGCCTTCGCTGAGAGCCAAACGAGAAGGACACAGAAGCCACAGTGCAGGTAGAGCACCGCTTTCCCTTCCTGAGACGCCTGACGGTTTGCCAGAACCTCTTCGAGGCAGTCCGAAAGTCTTTTTCCATGGCCTCTCCGAACTCCTCCCACACCCGAGTTTTTGCTTCAGCCACTGCCTGAGCCGCATTCCGCTTGGCCTGTCGATACCTGTCGGCTGCCTCCGCAAACCCACAGGCTAACCAAGCCTGATAGGACTCCTTCTTCAGCCTGGTGGCTCCCTTCACCTCTGGTGCCCACCATTTGGTTCGGGGATTACCACCACGGCAGGCACCAACCACCTTGCGGCCGCAGCTCAATGCAGCAGCTTCGGCAATGGAGACGCTGAACACGGTCCATTCGGACTCAATGTCCCCAGTCTCCCTCGGAATGCTGTTGAAGCTCTGCCGGAGGTGTGCGTTGAAGATCTCGCGGACTGGGGCCTCTGCTAGACGTTCCCAGCACACCCTCACTATGCGTTTAGGTGCACCAGGTCTGTCCAGCGTCCTCCCCCGCCACCTGATCCAATTCACCACCAGGTGGTGATCAGTTGACAGCTCAGCCCCTCTCTTTACCCGAGTGTCCAGAACATATGGTCGCAAGTTTGGTGATACGATTACAAAATCGATCATCGACCTACGGCCTAGAGCGTCCTGGTGCCACGTGCACTTATGGACACTCTTATGTTCGAACAAGGTGTTCGTTATGGCCAAACTGTGATTAGCACAGAAGTCCAATAACAAAACACCGCTCGGGTTCAGATCAGGGAGGCCGTTCCTCCCAATCACGCCCCTCCAGGTCTCGCTGTTGTTACCCACGTGAGCATTGAAGTCTCCCAGCAGGACAACAGAGAACTGCCACTCGGCGCACAAGCACAGATGACAGTCAGGACCCTTTCCCCGACCCTAAGGCGCAGGGAACAAACACTCATCCACCGGGAAAAACCCCAACGTACCGGCAGCAAGCCGAGGGGATATTAGAATACCCACCCCAGCCCGCCGCCTCTCACCAGGGGCAACTCCAGACTGAGACAGAGTCCAGCCCCTCTCCAGGAGGCTGGTTCCAGAGCCCAAGCCATGCGTAGAGGTGAGCCCGACTATATCTAGCCGGTACCTCTCAACCTCACGCACTAACTCAGGCTCCTTCCCCACCAGAGAGGTGACATTCCATGTCCCTATTGCCAGTCTTGGCAGCCGGGGGTCAGTCCGCCAGGGCCTCCGCTCCTGGCCGCCACCCGGCACACAATGCACCCGACCCCTATGGCGCCTCCTGCGGGTGGTGGGCCTGTGGGAGGATGGGTCCATGTCTCCTCTTCGGGCTGTGCCCGGCCGGGCCACATGGACTAAGGCCCGGCCACCAGACTTCATAAGGGTCTTCTGAATCGCTCTTTGTCTGGTCCCTCACCCAGGACCAATTTGCCATGGGAGACCCTACCAGGGGGCAAAAGCCCCCAGACAACATAGCCCCTGGGATCCCTGGGACACACAAACCCCTCCACCACGATAAGGTAGCGATTCACGGAGTATAATGGAGGAGTATAAGGAGTGTCAAATATATATTTTCTCATCTAAATGTCCACTGAGCTGTGTGCCAGGGGGTGGTAACGCTCCTTAACATTAGTTGCCAACCAAGAAAAAGAAGAAGAAGCTGTGAGCTAGGAGGGAGGGGGTGAGTGAGTGAGTAGCTGTGTCCCAAAACGTAGGCTGCATCTTTCGGAGGACCTGGCCTTCACAGTCTACGTGGGCCGGGTCCTTCGAAGACCGAGAAGTGTGAGGCTGTGAAATGGGACGGTCTAGCAAATATTTCTGTCCTAAAATTTAAACAGTAACAGCTTTACTACAATATAAGCTAACGTTTACACCGTAACTTTAAGCTTATTGTTTGTTGTATTGCTTATTGTGAAACACTGTAGGTTGCCTGGAATTGCGAGAAATGCGAGAAAGGTGACTGGAAAGGAAAAACTCAATGCATCATGGGAATCCCCCGGCAGCCTACATCTATTGCAGCATAACTAAGGGAGGACCCAGGGTCACCTGGTCCAGCCCTAACTATATGCTTTAGCAAAAAGGAAAGTTTTAAGCCTAATCTTAAAAGTAGAGATAGTGTCTGTCTCCCGAATCCAAACTGGAAGCTGGTTCCACAGAAGAGGGGCCTGAAAACTGAAGGCTCTCCCTCCCATTCTACTTTTAAATACTCTAGGAACAACAAGTAGGCCTGCAGAGCGGGAGCGAAGTGCTCTAATAATTCTCGATATGGTACTACAAGGTCATTAAGATAAGATGGGGCCTGATTATTTAAGACCTTGTATGTGAGGAGCAGGATTTTGAATTCAATTCTGGATTTAACAGGAAGCCAATGAAGGGAAGCCAAAACAGGAGAAATATGCTTTCTCTTTCTAGTCCCCGTCAGTACTCTTGCTGCAGCATTTTGGATTAGCTGAAGGCTTTTCAGTGAGTTTTTTGGACATCCTGATAATAATGAATTGCAGTAGTCCAGCCTGGAAGTAATAAATGCATGAACTAGTTTTTCAGCGTCACTCTGAGACAGGATATTTCTAATTTTAGAGATGTTGCGCAAATGGAAGAACGCAGTCTTGCATATTTCTTTAATATGTGCGTTGAAGGACATATCCTGGTCAAAAATGACTCCAAGGTTCCTCACAGTGTTACTGGAGGCCAAGGTAATGCCGTCCAGAGTAAGAATCTGGTTAGATACCATATTTCTAAGCTTTTCAGCGCCGAGTACAATGACCTCAGTTTTATCTGAGTTAAGAAGCAGAAAGTTAGTGGCCGTCCAAGTCTTTATGTCTTTAAGACATTCCTGCAGTTTAACTAATTGGTGTGTGTTATCTGGCTTCATGGACAGATAGAGCTGGGTGTCATCTGCATAGCAGTGAAAATGTATGCTATGTCTTCTAATGATGCTGCCTAAGGGAAGCATGTATAATGTAAACAGAATTGGTCCTAGCACTGAACCCTGTGGAACTCCATAATTAACCTCAGTGTGTGAAGAGGACTCTCCATTTACATGCACAAATTGGAGTCTATTAGATAGATATGATACAAACCACTGCAGTGCAATACCTGTAATACCTACAGCATGTTCTAATCGCTCTAATAGGATATTATGGTCAACAGTATCGAATGCTGCACTAAGGTCAAGAAGGACAAGCACAGAGATGAGTCCACTGTCAGAGGCCATAAGAAGATCATTTGTAACCTTCACTAAAGCTGTTTCCGTGCTGTGATGAGCTCTGAAACCTGACTGAAACTCTTCAAATAAACCAATCCTCTGCAGATGATCTGTTAGCTGTTTGACAACTACTCTTTCAAGGATTTTTGATATGAAAGGAAGGTTGGAGATTGGCCTATAATTAGCTAAGACTGCTGGGTCTAGAGATGGCTTTTTGAGTAAAGGTTTAACTGCAGCCACCTTGAAGGCCTGTGGTACATAGCCGATTATTAGAGATAGGTTGATCATATATAAGATCGAAGAATTAATCAATGGCAGGACTTCTTTGAGCAGTTTTGTAGGAATGGGGTCTAAAAGACACGTTGATGGTTTGGAGGAAGTAATTATTGAAGTTAACTCAGAAAGATCGATTGGAGAAAAAGAGTCTAACTTAACATCAATGGTACTAAGAGTAGCTGTAGATAATATTACATCTGTGGGATGATTATTGGTAATTTTTTCTCTAATGATAAAAATTTTATTTGTGAAGAAGTTCATGAAGTCATCACTAGTTAACGTTAAAGGGATGGTTGGCTCAAAAGAGCTCTGACTGTTTGTCAGCCTGGCTACAGTGCTGAAGAGAAACCTGGGGTTGTTCTTATTTTCTTCAATCAGTGATGAGTAGTAAGCTGTTCTGGCTTTGCTGAGGGCTTTCTTATAAAGCAACAAACTATTTCTCCAGGCTAAATAATGATCCTCTAAATTTGTGACACGCCATTTCCTCTCCAGATTACGAGTCATCTGCTTTAGGGTACGTGTTTGAGAATTATACCACGGGGTCAGGTACTTCTGATTAGAGACCTTAGTTTTCACTGGAGCTACAGTATCCAGAGTCGTACGTAGTGAGGAGGTGAAATTATTAACAAGATAATCGACCTCTGTTGGGGCAGCGTTCAGATAGCTGCTCTGCTCTGTGTTGGTACAGGGCATTGACGATGATAACAGTGGCTGGATTATATTCTTGAACTTAGTTACAGCGCTTTCAGAAAGACATCTACTTTGATAAAGTCCACTCTCCACTGCTGCGTAATCAATTATTGTAAATGTAAATGTTATCAAGAAATGATCAGACAGGAGAGGGTTTTCATGAAACACTGTTAAATGTTCAGTTTCTATGCCATATGTTAAAACAAGATCTAGAGTGTGATTAAAGTGGTGGGTGGGTTCTTTTACATTTTGAGAGAAACCAATTGAGTCTAACAACAGATTAAATGCCATGTTGAGGCTGTCATTTTTAGCATCAACATGGATGTTAAAATCACCCACAATAATTATTTTATCTGAGCTCAGAATTAAATTAGATATAAAGTCTGAGAAATCAGACAGAAACTCTGTGTAAGGCCCAGGTGGACGATAGATGATAACAAGTAAGACTGGTTTCTGAGTTTCACAGCTGGGGTGGACAATGTTAAGCATCAGGCTTTCAAATGAATTAAAAGTCTGTCTTGGTCTTTCATTAATTAATAGACTGGTGTGAAAAATTGCTGCCACACCTCCCCCTCGACCTGTGCTTCGAGATTTCTGGTAGTTAGAATGACTCGGGGGTGTTGATTCATTTAAACTAACATAATCATCCTGCTGCAACCAGGTTTCTGTAAGGCAGAGTAAATCAATTTGTTGATCAATTATTAAGTCATGTACTAACAGAGACTTGGAGGAGAGAGACCTAATATTTAATAATCCACATTTCACTGTTTTACTCTTTGGTGCTGTTGAGGACACTGTATTGTTCTTTCTTTGTAAATGTTTAAGTTGTTTGTTGCTGGTTTTTAGTTTGTTTTTTGTCTTTTTGGAAGCTGACACAGTCTCTATGGAGATGGGTTTTTGGGGGGGTAGCAGGAGGAGAGAAGCTGCAGAGAGGCGTGTAAGACTGCAACTCTGCTTCCTGGTCCTAACTCTGGATAGTCATGTTTTGAGGGGTTTAATAAATTTGTCGATATTTCTAGAAATGAGAGCTGCTCCATCCAAAGTGGGATGGATGCCGTCTCTCCTAACAAGACCAGGTTTCCTCCAGAAGGTTTGCCAATTATCTATGACACCCACATCATTTCTGGGACACCACTCAGACAGCCAGCAATTTAAGGAGAACATGCGGCTAAACATGTCACTCCTGGTCTGATTGGGGAGGGGACCAGAGAAAACTACAGTCCGACATTGTTTTGGCAAAGTTGCACACTGATTCAATATTGATTTTAGTGACCTCCGATTGGCGTAACCGGGTGTCATTACTGCCGACGTGAATTATGATTTTACCGAATTTACGTTTACCCTTAGCCAGCAGTTTTAAATTTCCTTCAATGTCGCCTGCTCTGGCCCCTGGAAGACAATTGACTATGGTTGCCAGTGTCTCTAGCTTCACATGTCTGAGAACAGAATCACCAATTACCAGAGTTTGACCCCCAGCGGGTGTGTCACCGAGTGGGGAAAAACGGTTAGACACATGAACGGGTTGGTGGTGTACCTGGGGCTTCTGTTTAGGACTATGCTTCCTCCTCACCGTTACCCAGCCGCCCTCTTTCCCCAGCTGCTTGGGATCTGCCGGGGAACAGCTAGCGGGGCCTATGCTATCTTCGGCTGCACCAGCTACAGGGGCCTGGCTAGCTAAGGGTGAGTGAAGGGTGCGAAGCCGAGTCTCCAGTTCAGTAATCCTGGCCTCCAGAGCTGCAAATATGCTACATTTGTTACAGATATCATTACTGCTAAAGGAGGCCGAGGAGTAACTAAACATCTGCCACAATGAGCAAGAAAGTGCAGAAGGGACAGGTGAAGTAGCCTTGGTGCTAACGAGTCGGCTACGAGCTAAGCTAGCGAAACAGTACAGAGACAGTGAGTGAATACTTTGGCTATAAATTAGGTAGTGAGTACACAGAAAGTGTGCTTCGGATGAAGCACGTGAAGATTATACTATGAAAAAAGAATGTATTTAAAAGTTGTTAATTAAACTGCTAAGCAAATAAGCTACTCAGAAACACCACTGTGTTTGAGCAGGAACAGGAAGTGATACTATACCACAGAGCGAGCGAACACCAAGTGACAGCGCCACCAACAGGATCTGGTAACTCAGTTACTAACTCAGTTACTTTTATGAAGAAGTAACTAGTAACTACAATTAATTACTTTTTCAAAGTAACTTGTGCAACACTGCACATGTCTGATGGCAATCTTACCAAAAGTGGGAGAGGTAAGCCCTGGTGGGGGTTGACAATACCATAATGTCACTTATGGACAAATTCCTAATTTTTTTGACACAAAGGGTGGATTTGTTTTGGAATAATCTAGGAGAGAAACTGTTAAACTCGGTCAGGTACTTGCACAAATGTCCAGTAACTGTCATAGGCAAAATTAAAGCAGTCCGGAAAATTAGACGGTCCACATGAGACAATTTTAATCTTACCCAGAACATTTATGGACAAAGAGCAGTTCCAGATAAAAATAATTTAGCTTGGGGGTTTGAGATTAGCTGGCCTGACCAGGAGAATGGAATTACTGGACGATCAATACCGTTTGATGTTATAGGATGGCATTGGATATGCTCTTGGCGGAGAGAGGATTGGTGTGATCAAGCAGTGGGTTGGCCTGTTGTTGTATATTCTGAATGATACAGCTCCGGATGGGTCAGTTACCAGGGCATTAAAGGTCTACAGACATTATCAAATGAGGTGAAGGAATTTTCTAGGATTGAAGATCCTCTGGGTGAGTGGTTGAGTAACAGTGTTGGGAAGGTTACTTTTAAAATGTATTCCATTACAGATTACAGAATACATGCCCCAAAATGTATTTTGTAACGTGTTCCGTTCCGTTACTCAGTGAGAGTAACGTATTCTGAATACTTTTGATTACTTAATATATTATCATGCTGTTTACAACTACATGAATGTACTATTGCTGTGTGATTTATTACTATTACTGAAGGCTACTCGCCATACCAATACCTACTAGATGTTTAAATCTTAATATAAAATGAGTGACAGTAGGGTGGACATTAGGTAAGGCTGCACTTTTTGCAGTGATCTCGTATAGAAAACTATTCCGCACGTAAATAAAACAGGTCCGCGGCTCCGAACCGTAGTAAAGGGACCTCTGGCTAATACGTCGGGTTCGTGTCAGGCTCATAGCCGAAAACTAGCTTTACTTTGTTGTCTGGGTCAACTTTGCTAGCGAGAGACAGAGAGAGGTGTTGAAAGGCTGCTCCAACGGAGCTTATTGTTTCAGAGGAAAACACGAACAAAGCATACAGTCGAGTCTTAATAGCTTACTTACAACTGGGCTCGTCAAGCAGTCTTTTTGGCTGCAGTGGTTATTATTATATTTATATGCTTCCAGCTCCCGTTTTTGCTCTGTGACAACTCGTACTTTTCCTTTTTCTCCCTCCCTCGCTCACAGACACATAACGGGTATGACAGTTCATTCTCCCTGCAGCACGGACTACACTGCCCATGAGGCTACATTCTTAGGGCTATACCTGTAACACTCTGCCTATTGTCCTAATATTAAATAATTTTTTTAACAATAATTTTTAAATACATTTCTTCACGTCATTATGCGGCCGCAAGTTGAGGTGACACGGGCCGCGAGATTGAGACCCAGGCATTAGAGCCTCTTAATCAATGTTCCCTCTAAGCGCAATTGCGCACTGCTGGCACGGTCTCTGCACACAGAAAATCTGCGTTGCGCACAAAAAAAATCTAACCTGAATTGAAATTAAAAATAAAACTTTAACAATTCTGTTTTGCAGTGTTAGTCAGTAAGTGACTGGCTCCGTATGGGATTAGAACGATGCCACCTTATCCCATAGTCCAGCCAATCACGCGATTCACATTTGTATATACGCAGCTAATCAACCTTGTTGACAGGCTATGACAGCATCCTTATGTGCCGACACCGGTGTTTTAGCTAGCAAAGTGGCGTGGCTGATGTGGAGTGAAGCCATGTTAATGACAACGTGTACAACCATTGGAGATGTGAGCAGGACAGACGGAACAATTGACGGAAAAAGTGTGGACTTTATACCAGTTTTTAAATTGTGTTGATCAGCCACGTAAAACCAGAGTTATGATAATAATATCTGCAATGTTAGGTTTTCTTCCTGAATACTGTCGTTGTTTATATTAACTGCGGGAAGAAACAGTAAAAACTGTGTTTTATAAGGAAAACACCCGAAAGCACTCTCCGCCTGTGAGCAAAACCGAAACCAAAAAAAACCCAGCCTTTCCTATTGGTGGAAAAAAGTACCATGTCGACCAATCAAAAAATGATATGGCAACATGGCATTCAGTTGTTTAGGAAGGGGGGAAGTTTTACGAGTGACGGATGAGATGTGCTACGTTTAGCACAAATTTTGTGTAGTTAGTGTAGTTAGAATCAGCAGCTAGCCGAAGCTATGCAAGGTGTGTTTTTGTTGTGTCTTTCTGATTCCAGGAAAGGAGCAGATAGGAGGTCTATGAGCTGAACGGACGTGAGGGTTTGCCGGAGCCATCACATTCATGTTGGGAGATAATAATTTTTGTCATTGTTACTGTATAAAAACCTGTTCAGCCGTTTCAGGCCCATCCATGGTGTGAAGGGAATGCTGTATCAGACCATGGTCCACAGCACTGTGTAAACTTGTAATTTTTTGCTGAGAGGTCTGCTGCCAGAAACTGAATTAAAACTACTTTTATCTGCTTCCTTATTCCCAAGGGGTCACCACAGTGGGTAGCTTTGCATGTTTCATGTGGCAGAGATTTTACACCAAATGCTCTTCCTGACATAGATCCAGAGGGCTTTGTGTCTCCATCTGTGTTCGAGCTGGAAATCTTTTCATTCATCAGGAAATGTTTAAACCACTCCACTAAAGATGCAGGCTTTACTGATTGAAACACTTGCAATCTGTGTAGCAGTGACTAGAGGTCACTCCTGCCTAGGCTTTTACTTTTTCATCTTCTCTGTTGCATTTCCTCTTTCACCATAGTTCATATTTTCCTGGTTTCTACAAATTGAAAAGTCCCATGTTTTCATTGTAATTGAGTACTGATTGTTTTGAAGTCTTGTAACCAGAGAAGATTCTAGCCTGTGTAAGGATGTGCAGGTAGATAAAGTGGTTTTAAGTTAGAGCAGCTGACTAATCAGCTGACGGTTGCTGGTTTGAGACTGTTGAGATGCTGGCATCTCTTATTATTATTATTATTTTAATGCAAAATGTTTTGTTACAAATTATAACAAATCAATATATTAGTGAAAAGCTGAATTTGTGAAAAGTATACATAAGATTTAGGAAATCTAAAGGATTTGTTTGCTTTAACAACAAAAATGATGTTAAGCCATTTCATCTGGGTTTAAATAGCTTCTTGGTGTGGCATGTTAGTCTTTCTCAGCCTCATTAATGTTCACTGGAGTTGAAGGTGTAAAAACTTAAAAAGGAAAACACAGTTTTGGAACTGTGTATTTTAACATGATATAAACAGGAGGGCAGACATGGAGACCTTAATCAAAAAGTTTGCACCTGAAAAAAATGCCTAGATTGCTGTCATTGTGATTTTTACTGCCACCATTTTGTTGCGCAGGAACTTTGAATGCACTTGCAAATCACCACTAAATGCTGCTGATTTTGTGGTTCATTCTTCTGTCACTTTATCCAGGCAGTGTTAGTGTGCTGTGGACTGCACATGTTGTTTCATTAGAGACTGGTATGTCTGCTTTTTGAACATTTCACTAACAGAACAGAGGAGGCACAGTTAACCTGCAAAGAGAAATGGAAGCTCATAACTTAGAATAGACTACACATCACTGAACAACAACTAAATAGTCCAGGGTAAGGTTTTTTACCTGTGATGACATATACATACATATATATATATATATATATATATATATATATATATATATATATATATATATACATATATATATATACATATATATATATATATGTATGTATATATATATATATATATATATATATATACAGTGGGGCAAAAAAGTATTTAGTCAGCCACCGATTGTGCAAGTTCCCCCACTTAAAATGATGACAGAGGTCAGTAATTTGCACCAGAGGTACACTTCAACTGTGAGAGACAGAATGTGAAAAAAAAATCCATGAATTCACATGGTAGGATTTGTAAAGAATTTATTCGTAAATCAGGGTGGAAAATAAGTATTTGGTCACCTCAAACAAGGAAAATCCCTGGCTCTCACAGACCTGTAACGTCTTCTGTAAGAAGCTTTTCTGTCCCCCACTCGTTACCTGTATGAATGGCACCTGTTTGACCTCATCATCTGTATAAAAGACACCTGTCCACAGCCTCAACCAGTCAGACTCCAAACTCCGCCATGGCCAAGACCAAAGAGCTTTCGAAGGACACCAGGAAAAGAATTGTAGACCTGCACCAGACTGGGAAGAGTGAATCTACAATAGGCAAGCAGCTTGGTGTGAAAAAATCAACTGTGGGAGCAATCATCAGAAAATGGAAGACATACAAGACCACTGATAATCTCCCTCGATCTGGGGCTCCACGCAAGATCTCATCCCGTGGGGTCAAAATGATCATGAGAACGGTGAGCAAAGATCCCAGAACCACACGGGGGGACCTGGTGAATGACCTGCAGAGAGCTGGGACCAAAGTAACAAAGGCCACCATCAGTAACACACTACAACGGCAGGGAATCAAATCCCGCAGTGCCAGACGTGTTCCGCTGCTGAAGCCAGTGCATGTCCAGGCCCGTCTGAAGTTTGCCAGAGAGCACATGGATGATACAGCAGAGGATTGGGAGAATGTCATGTGGTCAGATGAAACCAAAGTAGAACTTTTTGGTATAAACTCAACTCGTCGTGTTTGGAGGAAGAAGAATACTGAGTTGCATCCCAAGAACACCATACCTACTGTGAAGCATGGGGGTGGAAACATCATGCTATGGGGCTGTTTTTCTGCCAAGGGGACAGGACGACTGATCCGTGTTAAGGACAGAATGAATGGGGCCAAGTATCGTGAGATTTTGAGCCAAAACCTCCTTCCATCAGTGAGAACTTTGAAGATGAAACGAGGCTGGGTCTTCCAACATGACAATGATCCAAAACACACCGCCCGGGCAACAAAGGAGTGGCTCCGTAAGAAGCATTTGAAAGTCCTGGAGTGGCCTAGCCAGTCTCCAGACCTCAACCCCATAGAAAATCTGTGGCGGGAGTTGAAAGTCCGTGTTGCTCGGCGACAGCCCCAAAACATCACTGCTCTTGAGAAGATCTGCATGGAGGAATGGGCCAAAATACCAGCTACTGTGTGTGCAAACCTGGTAAAGACCTATAGTAAACGTTTGACCTCTGTTATTGCCAACAAAGGTTATGTTACAAAGTATTGAGTTGTATTTTTGTTATTGACCAAATACTTATTTTCTACCCTGATTTACGAATAAATTCTTTACAAATCCTACCATGTGAATTCATGGAATTTTTTTTCACATTCTGTCTCTCACAGTTGAAGTGTACCTCTGGTGCAAATTACTGACCTCTGTCATCATTTTAAGTGGGGGAACTTGCACAATCGGTGGCTGACTAAATACTTTTTTGCCCCACTGTGTGTGTGTGTGTGTGTGTGTGTATGTGTGTATATACAGTGGGGCAAAAAAGTATTTAGTCAGCCACCGATTGTGCAAGTTCCCCCACTTAAAATGATGACAGAGGTCAGTAATTTGCACCAGAGGTACACTTCAACTGTGAGAGACAGAATGTGAAAAAAAAATCCATGAATTCACATGGTAGGATTTGTAAAGAATTTATTCGTAAATCAGGGTGGAAAATAAGTATTTGGTCAATAACAAAAATACAACTCAATACTTTGTAACATAACCTTTGTTGGCAATAACAGAGGTCAAATGTTTACTATAGGTCTTTACCAGGTTTGCACACACAGTAGCTGGTATTTTGGCCCATTCCTCCATGCAGATCTTCTCAAGAGCAGTGATGTTTTGGGGCTGTCGCCGAGCAACACGGACTTTCAACTCCCGCCACAGATTTTCTATGGGGTTGAGGTCTGGAGACTGGCTAGGCCACTCCAGGACTTTCAAATGCTTCTTACGGAGCCACTCCTTTGTTTCCCGGGCGGTGTGTTTTGGATCATTGTCATGTTGGAAGACCCAGCCTCGTTTCATCTTCAAAGTTCTCACTGATGGAAGGAGGTTTTGGCTCAAAATCTCACGATACTTGGCCCCATTCATTCTGTCCTTAACACGGATCAGTTGTCCTGCCCCCTTGGCAGAAAAACAGCCCCATAGCATGATGTTTCCACCCCCATGCTTCACAGTAGGTATGGTGTTCTTGGGATGCAACTCAGTATTCTTCTTCCTCCAAACACGACGAGTTGAGTTTATACCAAAAAGTTCTACTTTGGTTTCATCTGACCACATGACATTCTCCCAATCCTCTGCTGTATCATCCATGTGCTCTCTTGCAAACTTCAGACGGGCCTGGACATGCACTGGCTTCAGCAGCGGAACACGTCTGGCACTGCGGGATTTGATTCCCTGCCGTTGTAGTGTGTTACTGATGGTGACCTTTGTTACTTTGGTCCCAGCTCTCTGCAGGTCATTCACCAGGTCCCCCCGTGTGGTTCTGGGATCTTTGCTCACCGTTCTCATGATCATTTTGACCCCACGGGATGAGATCTTGCGTGGAGCCCCAGATCGAGGGAGATTATCAGTGGTCTTGTATGTCTTCCATTTTCTGATGATTGCTCCCACAGTTGATTTTTTCACACCAAGCTGCTTGCCTATTGTAGATTCACTCTTCCCAGTCTGGTGCAGGTCTACAATTCTTTTCCTGGTGTCCTTCGAAAGCTCTTTGGTCTTGGCCATGACGGAGTTTGGAGTCTGACTGGTTGAGGCTGTGGACAGGTGTCTTTTATACAGATGATGAGGTCAAACAGGTGCCATTCATACAGGTAACGAGTGGGGGACAGAAAAGCTTCTTACAGAAGACGTTACAGGTCTGTGAGAGCCAGGGATTTTTTATTGTTTGAGGTGACCAAATACTTATTTTCCACCCTGATTTACGAATAAATTCTTTACAAATCCTACCATGTGAATTCATGGATTTTTTTTTCACATTCTGTCTCTCACAGTTGAAGTGTACCTCTGGTGCAAATTACTGACCTCTGTCATCATTTTAAGTGGGGGAACTTGCACAATCGGTGGCTGACTAAATACTTTTTTGCCCCACTGTATATATATATATATATATATATATATATATATATATATATATATTACTTTTCCAGAGAGAGGGCTAATTTTGTCTCTTGTCCATCATTGTTACAGCAGCTTTGATACAGCTTGATTAAAGGAAGTGCTGTAACAGAATATCAAGTTTCTTTGACAGGAAAAAAAAACTGCAAATGTGACAAGTTTTGGTTTTAAAAGCTTCGTTATCAAGCAAAGTTAAATTCTGAGAGATAATATAGGAGATATCTGAATCTACTTAAAGTTTGGGAGAGGTTGTGGTTTAGATTAAAACAAACTAAATGACAATGTGGAAAGTTATATAATAAAACTTCCAGCAGAGGAACAGCCACTGCTCAACTGATAATTCAGAGCTACTCAGACCTGTTACCTGCAGCTCAAGTCAAGTGTTGGTATATGTCTGCATTTCACATTCCAGCTCTCATCAGATGCAAAACTCTCCAGCAAAGATGCAGGAATTTCTAGCAAATTTTCCCTACAAGGAAATCAGCATTCTCATTGTCATTATTTGGAGTTTTACTTACAATGTTTTGCTTGACAAGGATGTTGGCTGCGCTTGCAAAGATGTAGATTCTGACTGCTGGGTTTACCTGCTTTTGCCAGCCTGTATTATATTTGTCTTAATATTCTGCATTGGCAAGAAATTGAGAAAAGCCTGCCGGTATTCATGTGGATGTACACTTACATGCTCAGGTAAAGGCTGCAGGGTGCAGTTATGTGGAGTTTTAGTAACATACACATACACAACATCACAACTGAAGAAAAACAAATCATCACTGAAGAGAAAAATGTTTCCAGGGTGAGTATTTCATTCTATATTCACAGCATAAAACGCTGATCTGAAGAACACCGTCATACTCTTCTTTCATGTTTCCTTATTCTGCTCCTTAGCATCATTGTTTTGGTGACCCTCCAGTCACACAGTGACTGGAGGGTCACACAGTGACTTTTCCTGCTTCCTTTCTGAAGGAAGCAGGAAAAGAGGAGTTGACTAGAATCATCTTAAACAAAATAGCTGGAAATGAACGTGAAAATGAGTGGAACGACTGTGATGTTCTTGCAAGAATGATTGAAAACTAAAAAAAACCAGAACTTTCTAAAGAACAATGAAAAAAATAGAGAGAGCTACAGGAGCAGGATGTGGAGGAGACAGCCGGTAACATGCCTGAGGGTAGGAGGGTGTGGTGGAGGTGCGGGATCCTGTGAACAGTTTCCTGGAAAGTGGATTGGTCGTCGTGGGCCAGTTGAATGGCCCCCAAGGTCTCCCGATCTGACCCCCTTAGACTTTTATCTTTGGGGTCATCTGAAGGCAATTGTCTATGGTGTGAAGATACGAGATGTGCAGCACCTGAAACCACGGATACAGGATGCCTGTGCTGGCATTTCTCCTGCGGTGTTGCTATCAGTGTGTGAAGAGTGGGAGAAGAGGGTTGCATTGACAATCCAACACAATGGGCAGCACATTGAACACATTTTATAAGTGGTCAGAAACTTGTAAATAACTCATGAAAGAATAAAGTTACGGCCACAGAAGCAGGAGAAACACCACAAATATAAGTAACTTCGATTACTTTTTATTTCTGACCTGATAAGCCAGCTGGTTTAGAAACCTCAATGACTGTCAACAGTTTTATCTACAGTTTCCAAAAATGTCTTTTAAATTTGTTAAATCCAGTCTTTCCCCAATTGCATTTTATATTAAAATACGGTTTTTAAATGAAAAAACAAAAACACAATATATATTTTTATTAATGATTACTCTAAATTTTCCTGCAAAATATGTTCTATATTTCAATCTTAATACACTTTTTAATTTAACTGAAATACTTGATTGTTATAATGTTCAGCTTTTCACTTCTCTTTTTTCTTATATTATGACAAATATAGTGCAAAACAAAGAATACTATACTGTTAAAAATAAGATGAAGAAAATACCCTTGTCACTGCCCTTAAGATTAAATAGACTTAAATAGATAAAAAGGGAGAGATTGTTTTCCATGAATAATTCTTTGTGATTCTGTTTCTTTAATAGACAATTTCACTTCTTCAACTTCTCTGTAGAGATCATTTGTTTCTGTTCTTTTTTACCGGTGTCCTTTTCTTCGTGGTAGTTTGTGACTTTGTTTATTTGCTTCTTTTAATGTAATGTAATGTGTTTTTTTTAAAAGCACACATGCAATTGTTAGATTCTTGTCATCCCTGTATTAAAATGAATCCACAACAGTCAGTTTTTTCTTCCTTTTAGTAAAGGCTGTCCGCCAAAATACTTGTGTCCCTTTGTCACCCCTCTTCAGTAATTTTCCACTACTCTCCCCTAATTCTATTGTTCAGTCTGGGGGGTTGCCCTCCCCCAGGCTCGTAATTGTGACTTCCTGTTTATCTTACTGAGGCAGCTTTTACTCCTCATTTTATGACAGGCAGACCCCCACTGTCAATAAATTCCTCACTCTACACAGTGACCCTCACCCAGGCCTATCCCCAAACCAACCTAAAAGTAAAACACACAAAGAATACAGCATTCATACAGACATATTAATTCAAATTGATTTAGACCATTTAAATCCTTCATTCAACACAATGAATCCCTTAGTAATTTGTTTTAAACAAACAACTTTAATTCCAAACAACTATTTGTAACTTTTGTCACTAGACTGCTTCATTAGTCTGCAAAAAGGCAACAAGTTAAACACTATGTGAACATTGCCAAACATGGAAAAATAAAGATCAGTCTTAGTCTTGTTAAAAAAAAAAAAGAAATCCAGAAACTTTAAACAGGCTTAAAATAAAATTAACTAGGCCCCGTTATTGTTGTTGTTGTTGTTGTTGATGTGTGTAGGTTGTAGCTGAAAAGCTGCAGCTGCGTGTGCAAGTCGACAACCACAATAAAGAAGTGTACTGAAAAGTGCGAACATGTGGTCGGGTCTGTCGTGCCCCAATCCTGGGTTTCAGCACCACTGTAAACGATGCACGACAGACCCGACCACATGTTCGCACTTTTCAGTACACTTCTTTATTGTGGTTGTCGACTTGCACACGCAGCTGCAGCTTTTCAGTGGATGTGCATATTAACTGCCGGGAATTTCTTAGTTCCGCTGTAAAAGTGATTCAAATGTTAAACATTAGTTCCGCATGACTTTTCTGTCAGGTAATTTGTGCCCCACCTGTCAGAACTCTGCACCCCACTTTCAGAACCACTGGTCTAGACTGAAATGATTGCACAGCCCACTAAAAGGGCCCTCTTTGTCCAAAGCCCGAGAGGTCCAACCCTGTCTTAAAGCTCTAACACCATCAAGAGTCCATCAAAAGGCTTCGCCTGGAAAAGCCTCTTGGATGTAAGAGTAAGTTTTAATTTTAAATGTCTGTTTGACATATTTGTCTTTTGGAGTTATTTGTTATTTTGCAAATCTCTTTATGTTCAGGAGAGATAAACAGATGTGCTTTTTCTTTAATGTTTATTACCACACTAAATGAATTTTGACAATGAAAGACCATGGCTATGATAAATGTAAATAATATCACGGCAATATCTCTAAATATAAATGAGATACCTAACCCAATTAAGAGAAGTAAGATTCTAAGTTAAATGAATAAGGAAAACACAAATAGTGCTACTACTACAGTCAAATTTCAGCTCTGTTGAAAACAAGAAACTTTTATACTCATGCTCCAAATCTGGTCATAGATAAGGAGTAGCCATGCTGTCGGCATTAATGCACCGTTAACGTGGCCTAAATGCGTTAGCACGGTCATCACGATTAATGCGATCAAAATTTTTAATGCACTCAACCCATCTGGAGCGCATAATGGAGAAATTTTGGACAAACTGCCCAAAATGCGTTGACAGAGACATTTCAGGGATTTTGAGTCAGTCTGCGCTCCAGATGGGTTAATTGTTAATCCCTTTAGTCATGATGATGGTGTTAACGCGTTTAAGCTGCATTAATGCGTTAACGCAGAGTAACCCCTTACACGGATTGATCAGCGTTAACTCATTAAAGATGAGGCGCATGTAGATCCTCCATTTTTGAAGGGGCCAGCTAAGCTACACTAAAAATAGTTGTGTAGTTCAAAAAGTCTCTCTTCAGAACTAAAGTTCACATGATCAGTATTTAAATTCCTCATATCCTCTTGGGGCTTTTCTTCTCTGTTTCGTTTCTTTTTTCTTTCTTTTGCTTTTTACTTTCAGTTCCACTCTGGTTAGGTTTGGGCACTAGAAACTACTTTATTAATTTTTTTTGTAGATTTTGGAAAAGGTTGTGATTTAGTTTAAAACAAATACCTTCACAACAGTATCTGTGCTCAATGACTAATAAGAATTTGGAATCCCTTCACTAATCCCATAACCCAACGCATTAGGGCACTGATGCCAAACAGCATTTTGGGCATAAATGAGTTATGCCTGCAAATTTGACAAAACTGAACTAATTAATAACTGACAGTAGACTTTAAGCTTTGTTAATGTTAAGTGTAATGTTTGTAGTTGTGACTACAGACATTACACTTAACATTACACCCTTTCAGGGTGGCGCTGTCACTTGGTGTTCGCTCTCTCTGCGGTAGAGTATCACTTCCTGTTCCTGCTCAAACACAGTGGTGTTTTTGAGTAGCTTATCTGCTTAGCAATTTAATTAAAAACTGTTAGATACATTCTGTTTTCATAGTACAATCTTAACGTGCTTCATCCGAAGCACACTTTCTGTGTACTCACTGCCTAATTTATAGCCAAAGTATTCACTCAGTGTTTTTACTGTTTCACTAGCTTAGCTTAGCTCGTAGCCAACTCACTAGCACCATGGCCTCTTCACCTGTCCATCCTGCACTTTCCTGCTCATTGTGTCAGATGTTTAGTTACTCCTCGGCCTCCTTTAGCAGTAATGATACTTGTAACAAATGTAGCCTATTTGCAGCTCTGGAGGCCAGGATTACTGAATTGGAGACTCGGCTTCGCACCCTTCATTCACCCGTAGCTAGCCAGGCCCCTGTAGCAGGTGCAGCTGAAGATAGCGTAGGCCCTGCAAGCTGTTCCCCGGCAGACCCCAAGCAGCTGGGGAAAGAGGGCGGTGAGGAGGAAGCATAGTCTTAAACAGAAGCCCCAGGTACACCACCAACCTGTTCATGTGTCTAACCGTTTTACCCCACTCGGCGACACACTTGGCGATTCTGTAAACTGATCAATATAGAGGGACTGGAGTCTGATAAGTTTTTCTCGAGTGATTAGCGCCACTTCTTCTGCAGTGTACACTCCTGCGTGTTTCAGAGGATCCTCGTGATCACTTTCGATGCTGTCAGCCTCGCTGTCCGGATCTCCTCGCCACGTCTGGTCCAATAGCTAGAGACACCAACAACCATACCCAGTTGTCTTCGAAAGGCCGGAGCAGGCGACATTGAGGGAAATTTAAAACTGCTGGCTAAGGGTAAACGTAAATTCAGTAAAATCATAATTCACGTCGGCAGTAATGACACCCGGTTACACCAATCGGAAGTCACTAAAATCAATATTGAATCGGTGTGTAACTTTGCCAAAACAATGTCGGACTGTAGTTTTCTCTGGTCCCCTCCCCAATCAGACCAGGAGTGACATGTTTAGCCGCATGTTCTCCTTAAATTTCTGGCTGTCTGAGTAGTGTCCAAAAAATGATGTGGGTGTCATAGATAATTGGCAAACCTTCTGGAGGAAACCTGGTCTTGTTAGGAGAGACGGCATCCATCCCACTTTGGATGGAGCAGCTCTCATTTCTAGAAATATGGACAAATTTATTAAACCCCCCAAAATATGACTATCCAGAGTTGGGACCAAGAAGCAGAGTTGCAGTCTTACACGCCTCTCTGCAGCTTCTCTCCTCCTGCTACCCCCCAAAACCCATCTCCAAAGAGACTGTGTCAGCTTCCAAACAGACAAAAAACAAACTAAAAACCAGCAATAAACAACTTAAACATAAAAAAAATCACAAAGAAAGAACTATACAGTATCCACATCTGAACCAAAGAGTAAAACAGTGAAATGTGGATTATTAAATATTAGGTCTCTCTTCTCCAAGTCTCTGTTAGTACATGACTTAATAATTGATCTGTCACGATGAGTTGTGTGGCTGTCAGTGGCTGGACCCACGTGCAGGACTCGGAGACAAAACATTAACTTAAACGACAGCTTTATTTGCTGGTGAGTCACACTTGGCGATACATAAACAACAACTTAAACTAACTAGACTGGAGATGCTGAAGGTAGACGACAATGAATACACACACAACAAACGTGGAGGCCGCAAAAACTGGCAGGGAAAAACACAGGGCTTAAATACATACTGAGGCGATTAGGGAATGTGAAACAGGAGGAGAGCACAGCTGGGACTCATCAGACATGACAAGACAAGGGGAGGCAAAACTCAACACATTGACATAGTACACAGACTTTCAAAGTAAAACAGGAAACTGAACAGACGTGGACTAAACTAGGGGATACAGTGACAGAACAAGAGACACACTGATAGAAATGACTGTATACTAACAGAAGTAACACAGAACCACGACCTAAAAAGGAGAACACAAGAAATGCCAAGGACCTAGAGAGTTAGGAATACTAGCGACAGAAATCAAACCCAAGAGAATCAAAACACATCATGAAACCCTAACCCTAGTAATGACTTCATGAACTTCTTCACAAATAAAATTTTAATCATTAGAGAAAAAATTACCAATAATCATCTAACAGATTTAATATTATCTACAGCTACATTTAGTACCATTGATATTCATTTAGACTCTTTTTCTCCAATTGATCTTTCTGAGTTAACTTCAATAATTACTTCCTCCAAACTATCAATGTGTCTTTTAGACCCCATTCCTACAAAACTGCTCAAAGAAGTCCTGCCATTGATTAATGCTTCAATCTTAAATATGATCAAGCTATCTCTAATAATCGGCTATGTACCACAGGCCTTCAAGCTGGCTGTAGTTAAACCTTTACTTAAAAAGCCATCTCTAGACCGAGCTGTCTTAGCTAATTATAGGCCAATCTCCAACCTTCCTTTTATATCAAACATCCTTGAAAGAGTAGTTGTCAAACAGCTAACAGATCATCTGCAGAGGATTAGCTTATTTGAAGAGTTTCAGTCAGGTTTCAGAGCTCATCACAACACAGAAACAGCTTTAGTGAAGGTTACAAATGATCTTCTTATGGCCTCTGACAGTGGACTCATCTCTCGCTTGTCCTGCTAGACCATAGTGCAGCGTTTGATACCGTTGACCATAATATTCTATTAGCATGATGAGAGCACGCTGTAGGTATTTCAGGTACTGCGGTGCAGTGGTTTGTATCATATCTATCTAATAGACTCCAATTTGTGCATGTAAATGGAGAGTCCTCTTCACACACTAAGGTCAATTATGGTGTTCCACGGGGTTCAGTGCTAGGACCAATTCTGTTTACATTATACAGGATGGGCCATTTATATGGATACACCGTAATAACATGGGAATGGTTGGTGATATTAAAGTCCTGTTTGTGGCACATCAGTATATGTGAGGGGGCAAACTCCTCAAGATGGGTGGTGACCATGGTGGCCATTTAGAAGTCGGCCATCTTGGATACAACGTTTGTTTTTTCAATAGGAAGAGGGCCATGTGACACATCAAACTTATTGGTAATGTCACAAGAAACACAATGGTGTGCTTGGTTTCAATGTAACTTTATTCTTTCATGAGTTATTTACAAGTTTCTCTTTGTTCACAGCCATTGACATGTCGAAGAGGTTAACACCCGAGGAGCGGATCGAAATTGTGTTGATATCTGGTGAACGCAGTAACCGCGTCATTGCAGCAGATTTCAATGCAAGACACCCTACTAGACCACCCATCTCCCATGCTACAGTTAGCAAACTCCTTGCTAAGTTTCGTGAAACTGGTTCAGTGTTGGATTTGCCAAAACGTGGACGCAAGAAAACTATCATTAATGAAGAAACATCAGTGGCTGTCCTAGCTTCATTCAACAAGAGCCCACAGCATAGCACTCACCGCATGTCACTGGAGAGTGGCATTAGCTACTCACAAATGGCACCCTTACAACTCCAGCTACTGCAGCATCTCAACGAGGATGACACAGATCGGCGCACAGAAAGCAGAATGGGCAAAACAAAAACTGGAACAGGACCCTCAGTTCACGCAGAAGATTCTGTTCAGTGATGAGGCAAACCTTTATGTGAATGGTGAAGTTAACAAACAAAACCACCGCTATTGGTCTGGCACTAACCCACATTGGATGGATCCCTCCAAGACTGTTGGAACAACAAAAGTGATGGTTTGGTGTGGTATATGGGGCACAACGATAGTGGGTCCATTCTTCATCAATGGAAACCTCAAGGCCACTGGATATTTGTTTGATATGTTTATTGATTAGCATTCAAATATCTCAGTGAAGACAGAACAAAGATTTACCACAAAGCAAGAAAGCATGAGACAAGGCTAATCAAAAGGTATTGGCTGAAGCATTTGCTTATTACGCCAACCCTTTTAACAAAAGATCTTTTAGCATGCAGCTCCTGTACACAGGGCTCGAAGCAAATAATAAAATTCAATTCAATTCAATTTCATTTATATAGCGCCAAATCACAACAAATGTCGCCTCAAGGCGCTTCATAGATACAGAGAGAAAAGCCCAACAATCATATGACCCCCTATGAGCAAGCACTTTGGCGACAGTGGGAAGGAAAAACTCCCTTTTAACAGGAAGAAACCTCCGGCAGAACCCGGCTCAGGGAGGGGCGGCCATCTGCTGCGACCGGTTGGGGTGAGAGAAGGCAAACAAAGCAAAAACAAAACAAACAAACAAACAAACAAGAAAAAAACACCACCACCTTAGTAAGTAACTTTTAAATATGCTACATGATGATGTGTTTCCCTCTTTATGCACTGAAGCTGGCACGTTCCCTGAGTTTTTCCAGCAAGATGGTGTACCACCACATTATAGTTGCAGGTCCGAGCATTCCTAGATGAACAGTTTCCTGGAAAGTGGATTGGTCGTCGTGGGCCAGTTGAATGGCCCCCAAGGTCTCCCGATCTGACCCCCTTAGACTTTTATCTTTGGAGTTATCTGAAGTTAGTTGTCTATGGTGTGAAGATATGATATGTGCAGCACCTGAAACTACGGATACTGGATGCCTGTGCTGGCATTTCTCCTGCGGTGTTGCTATCAAGTGGTCAGAAACTTGTAAATAACTCATGAAAGAATAAAGTTACGGCCACAGAAGCAGGAGAAACACCACAAATGTAAGTAACTTTGATTACTTTTTATTTCTGACCTGATAAGCCAGCTGGTTTAGAAACCTCAATGACTGTCAACAGTTTTATCTACAGTTTCCAAAAATGTCTTTTAAATTTGTTAAATCCAGTCTTTCCCCAATTACATTTTATATTAAAATACGGTTTTTAACCCTTTAAGACCTACCATAGAACCAAGTCCGCCAGAGCTTATATTATATTTTTACATGCTGTGGAGCCATTTTTGGGAGCATTTCAAGTTGCTATACATCAATACAACCATTATAGCCCAGATTTTAATAATATGTATGCATTAAGTGCATAGTAATTACATAAATTGCAAAAATAGTGCAATAAACTACAAAAAAATTGAAAATTGTTTTTGCTTTTTTATCATATATTTCTAGTTAGAGAAATTTAAGAAGCTTATCCCTCAAAACTGTAAATACAAAAAAGTTGCACAAAATAGTTTCCCACCACAGGAAATTTATTTTGAGTGTCTTCATAGTTTTATTTTTGAAATACACCAATTTTTATATACTGCAGGAAAAACGAAAATAAATATTATAGTGCAAATTTGCAAAAAAGCAGCATATGCATCAAAATAAACTATTTCCAGCAGTGCAATATGAGTCCTAAGCATCCCAGAAACGACACAGAAAGTCACAAAGTCAAAGATAACTTTTAAAAACACAAGTATAGGCTCATGAGGCCCTGATGGTAAAAAAAACTACATTTCCGCGAAAATGACGTCACTTCCAGTTTCGGGCAGGTAATGGCGGACATGCAAAAGTTCGCGCTGACGTCTATTCCAACGTAGGAAGTGTTACAAACAGCTGATCGGATCGGCAAAGCGTGTTTCTGGAATATTATGTTTTTGTTGCTGCAAGTGCTTTTTATGCAGTTTTTGCAAAGCTATATGTGGAAGGAAACTGTGACCTAGGACAAGCTGATGGCATAAGATGTAAGTACAACTCCTCTGGTTTCATATGCAAAAAAAATTATTGCGCTAGCTTACGTGGTTGCAGAGCTACCGGGATTTAAAAAATAGTTATGCAAAATGGCGTGCCCGCTCCGACCGGCTTTAAAGGGTTAAATGAAAAAACAAAAACACAATATATATTTTTATTAATGATTACTCTAAATTTTTCTGCAAAATATGTTCTATATTTCAATCTTAATACACTTTTTAATTTAACTGAAATACTTGATCGTTATAATGTTCAGCTTTTCACTTCTCTTTTTTCTCTGTATAGGTCTTCAAGGTCTGAATTATGACAAATATAGTGCAAAATAAAGAATACTATACTGTTAAAAATAAGATGAAGAAAATACCCTTGTTACTGCCCTTAAGATTAAATAGACTTAAATAGATAAAAAGGGAGAGATTGTTTTCCATGAATAATTCTTTGTGATTCTGTTTCTTTAATAGACAATTTCACTTCTTCAACTTCTCTGTAGAGATCATTTGTTTCTGTTCTTTTTTACCGGTGTCCTTTTCTTCGTGGTAGTTTGTGACTTTGTTTATTTGCTTCTTTTAATGTAATGTAATGTGTTTTTTTTAAAAGCACACATGCAATTGTTAGATTCTTGTCATTCCTGTATTAAAATGAATCCACAACAGTCAGTTTTTTCTTCCTTTTAGTAAAGGCTGTCCGCCAAAATACTTGTGTCCCTTTGTCACCCCTCTTCAGTAATTTTCCACTACTCTCCCCTAATTCTATTGTTCAGTCTGGGGGGTTGCCCTCCCCCAGGCTCGTAACTGTGACTTCCTGTTTATCTTACTGAGGCAGCTTTTACTCCTCATTTTATGACAGGCAGACCCCCACTGTCAATAAATTCCTCACTCTACACAGTGACCCTCACCCAGGCCTATCCCCAAACCAACCTAAAAGTAAAACACACAAAGAATACAGCATTTATACAGACATATTAATTCACATTGATTTAGACCATTTAAATCCTTCATTCAACACAATGAATCCCTTAGTAATTTGTTTTAAACAAACAACTTTAATTCCAAACAACTATTTGTAACTTTTGTCACTAGACTGCTTCATTAATCTGCAAAAAGGCAACAAGTTAAACACAATGTGAACATTGCCAAACATGGAAAAATAAAGTTCAGTCTTAGTCTTGTTAAAAAAAAAAGAAATCCAGAAACTTAAAACAGGCTTAAAATAAAATGAACTAGGCCCCGTTATTGTTGTTGTTGTTGTTGATGTGTGTAGGTTGTAGCTGAAAAGCTGCAGCTGCGTGTAAGTCGACAGCTGCAATAAAGAAGTGTACTGAAAAGTGCGAACATGTGGTTATTTTGCAAGTCTCTTTATGTTCAGGAGAGATAAACAGATGTGCTTTTTCTTTAATGTTTATTACCACACTAAATGAATTTAGACAATGAAAGACCATGGCTATGATAAATGTAAATAATATCACGGCAATATCTCTAAATATAAATGAGATACCTAACCCAATTAAGAGAAGTAAGATTCTAAGTTAAATGAATAAGGAAAACACAAATAGTGCTACTACTACAGTCAAATTTCAGCTCTGTTGAAAACAAGAAACTTTTATACTCATGCTCCAAATCTGGTCATAGATAAGGAGTAGCCATGCTGTCGGCATTAATGCAGCGTTAACGTGGCCTAAATGCGTTAGCACGGTCATCACGATTAATGCGATCAAAATTTTTAATGCACTCAACCCATCTGGAGCGCATAATGGAGAAATTTTGGACAAACTGCCCAAAATGCGTTGACAGAGACATTTCAGGGATTTTGAGTCAGTCTGCGCTCCAGATGGGTTAATTGTTAATCCCTTTAGTCATGATGATGGTGTTAACGCGTTTAAGCTGCATTAATGCGTTAACGCAGAGTAACCCCTTACACGGATTGATCAGCGTTAACTCATTAAAGATGAGGCGCATGTAGATCCTCCATTTTTGAAGGGGCCAGCTAAGCTACACTAAAAATAGTTGTGTAGTTCAAAAAGTCTCTCTTCAGAACTAAAGTTCACATGATCAGTATTTAAATTCCTCATATCCTCTTGGGGCTTTTCTTCTCTGTTTCGTTTCTTTTTTCTTTCTTTTGCTTTTTACTTTCAGTTCCACTCTGGTTAGGTTTGGGCACTAGAAACTACTTTATTAATTTTTTTTGTAGATTTTGGAAAAGGTTGTGATTTAGTTTAAAACAAATACCTTCACAACAGTATCTGTGCTCAATGACTAATAAGAATTTGGAATCCCTTCACTAATCCCATAACCCAACGCATTAGGGCACTGATGCCAAACAGCATTTTGGGCATAAATGAGTTATGCCTGCAAATTTGACAAAACTGAACTAATTAATAACTGACAGTAGACTTTAAGCTTTGTTAATGTTAAGTGTAATGTTTGTAGTTGTGACTACAGACATTACACTTAACATTACACCCTTTCAGGGTGGCGCTGTCACTTGGTGTTCGCTCTCTCTGCGGTAGAGTATCACTTCCTGTTCCTGCTCAAACACAGTGGTGTTTTTGAGTAGCTTATCTGCTTAGCAATTTAATTAAAAACTGTTAGATACATTCTGTTTTCATAGTACAATCTTAACGTGCTTCATCCGAAGCACACTTTCTGTGTACTCACTGCCTAATTTATAGCCAAAGTATTCACTCAGTGTTTTTACTGTTTCACTAGCTTAGCTTAGCTCGTAGCCAACTCACTAGCACCATGGCCTCTTCACCTGTCCATCCTGCACTTTCCTGCTCATTGTGTCAGATGTTTAGTTACTCCTCGGCCTCCTTTAGCAGTAATGATACTTGTAACAAATGTAGCCTATTTGCAGCTCTGGAGGCCAGGATTACTGAATTGGAGACTCGGCTTCGCACCCTTCATTCACCCGTAGCTAGCCAGGCCCCTGTAGCAGGTGCAGCTGAAGATAGCGTAGGCCCTGCAAGCTGTTCCCCGGCAGACCCCAAGCAGCTGGGGAAAGAGGGCGGTGAGGAGGAAGCATAGTCTTAAACAGAAGCCCCAGGTACACCACCAACCTGTTCATGTGTCTAACCGTTTTACCCCACTCGGCGACACACTTGGCGATTCTGTAAACTGATCAATATAGAGGGACTGGAGTCTGATAAGTTTTTCTCGAGTGATTAGCGCCACTTCTTCTGCAGTGTACACTCCTGCGTGTTTCAGAGGATCCTCGTGATCACTTTCGATGCTGTCAGCCTCGCTGTCCGGATCTCCTCGCCACGTCTGGTCCAATAGCTAGAGACACCAACAACCATACCCAGTTGTCTTCGAAAGGCCGGAGCAGGCGACATTGAGGGAAATTTAAAACTGCTGGCTAAGGGTAAACGTAAATTCAGTAAAATCATAATTCACGTCGGCAGTAATGACACCCGGTTACACCAATCGGAAGTCACTAAAATCAATATTGAATCGGTGTGTAACTTTGCCAAAACAATGTCGGACTGTAGTTTTCTCTGGTCCCCTCCCCAATCAGACCAGGAGTGACATGTTTAGCCGCATGTTCTCCTTAAATTGCTGGCTGTCTGAGTAGTATCCAAAGAATGATGTGGGTGTCATAGATAATTGGCAAACCTTCTGGAGGAAACCTGGTCTTGTTAGGAGAGACGGCATCCATCCCACTTTGGATGGAGCAGCTCTCATTTCTAGAAATATGGACAAATTTATTAAACCCCCCAAAATATGACTATCCAGAGTTGGGACCAGGAAGCAGAGTTGCAGTCTTACACGCCTCTCTGCAGCTTCTCTCCTCCTGCTACCCCCCAAAACCCATCTCCAAAGAGACTGTGTCTGCTTCCAAAAAGACAAAAAACAAACTAAAAACCAGCAACAAACAACTTAAACATAAAAAAAATCACAAAGAAAGAACTATACAGTATCCACATCTGAACCAAAGAGTAAAACAGTGAAATGTGGATTATTAAATATTAGGTCTCTCTTCTCCAAGTCTCTGTTAGTACATGACTTAATAATTGATCTGTCACGATGAGTTGTGTGGCTGTCAGTGGCTGGACCCACGTGCAGGACTCGGAGACAAAACATTAACTTAAACGACAGCTTTATTTGCTGGTGAGTCACACTTGGCGATACATAAACAACAACTTAAACTAACTAGACTGGAGATGCTGAAGGTAGACGACAATGAATACACACACAACAAACGTGGAGGCTGCAAAAACTGGCAGGGAAAAACACAGGGCTTAAATACATATTGAGGCGATTAGGAAATGTGAAACAGGAGGAGAGCACAGCTGGGACTCATCAGACATGACAAGACAAGGGGAGGCAAAACTCAACACATTGACATAGTACACAGACTTTCAAAGTAAAACAGGAAACTGAACAGACGTGGACTAAACTAGGGGATACAGTGACAGAACAAGAGACACACTGATAGAAATGACTGTATACTAACAGAAGTAACACAGAACCACGACTTAAAAAGGAGAACAATGTGGATTATTAAATATTAGGTCTCTCTTCTCCAAGTCTCTGTTAGTACATACTAGGAATACTAGCGACAGAAATCAAACCCAAGAGAATCAAAACACATCATGAAACCCTAACCCTAGTAATGACTTCATGAACTTCTTCACAAATAAAATTTTAATCATTAGAGAAAAAATTACCAATAACCATCTCACAGATGTAATATTATCTACAGCTACATTTAGTACCATTGATATTCATTTATACTCTTTTTCTCAAACTGATCTTTCTGAGTTAACTTCAATAATTACTTCCTCCAAACTATCAATGTGTCTTTTAGACCCCATTCCTACAAAACTGCTCAAAGAAGTCCTGCCATTGATTAATGCTTCAATCTTAAATATGATCAAGCTATCTCTAATAATCGGCTATGTACCACAGGCCTTCAAGCTGGCTGTAGTTAAACCTTTACTTAAAAAGCATCTCTAGACCCAGCAGTCTTAGCTAATTATAGGCCAATCTCCAACCTTCCTTTCATATCAAACATCCTTGAAAGAGTAGTGGTCAAACAGCTAACAGATCATCTGCAGAGGAATGGCTTATTTGAAGAGTTTCAGTCAGGTTTCAGAGCTCATCACAACACAGAAACAGCTTTAGTGAAGGTTACAAATGATCTTCTTATGGCCTCTGACAGTGGACTCATCTCTCGTTTGTCCTGCTAGACCGTAGTGCAGCATTTGATACCGTTGACCATAATATTCTATTACCATGATTAGAGCATGCTGTAGGTATTTCAGGTACTGCGGTGCAGTGGTTTGTATCATATCTATCTAATAGACTCCAATTTGTGCATGTAAAAAAAAATGCAGCAGTCAGTGTTGGCACACCGCTACAGATTGATCAGCAAGTGAACAGATCGTATGACAGCTACAGCACAACCATTTCTGTTTTACTCCAGCTTTGCGGAGAGAGGTGCTTGAGTTATCTCCACCAGTGCAGTATAGCGCCTCCGGTCCTGTGGGTTTTATTGTTCCCTTCACCTCTCCGTGGCAAATTGCCCAACCTTAATTGGAGAATTGAGACGCCTGCCTAGTCGCTGTTTGAGGGCTTCTCTTCAGTGGAGCTGCTCTCTTGTCTTGTCTGGTGTCATCTTTTATTTCCGTGGAACTGTTTTTATTAATTGGGCTTACCTTCTTTTTTTGGTTCGCCTGGTTTTATTCTATTTTATTCTGGATTGCTGCTTGCACCCACGACTCTGTGATCGGGCTGGAGCGATCCTCTGCACGAGTGTCATATTGGTAACTTTAAACTGCCACAGTGGCCAGTCCCAGTCTGTGGGGAGCCAGACCGGCCTGTGATCGAGGCCTGGACAATTACCACCAGCACAAGCTGTGGTTTGACTCATGGGGTGTAAGCCTTCCAGTTTGGTGTGTGTGTGCGTGTGGGTGTGATTTCTTTTATTAAAGATTGAAGTTTTAGTTTTTATGATATGTAGCGAGCTTGATGCTCAGTGTCCTTTTATTCTTTTAATGTGTTGTTCTGTGTTTTATTTCAGTGAACGGAGGATGTGCCAGTGGCCCTGGGACCTCAGGTGGTGGGTCGTTTTCACACTTTCCTTTGTATAGCACTGGGTGGGCTGTAGTGATTTTCTTTATGTCATTTTTATTTTGGGTCCACGGCTGCTGGTAAGTCCAAGTTCCATGATTGCTTTATTTTAACTTTAAGACATTGTCAAAGGCGACGCTACATTTCGTTTTTTTTATATTTTACTTTTTTTTTTTTTAACTATAAATAAAACTGTATTAATATTGGAGCCAACCTGCTTCGGTGTGCATCCCTCTATCTGTGCGGCCTCTTTTATTTGTTTTTATCTATTTTTCTTAAATATATATTTCCTGGGGGTGAAATTTCCCTAGGTGGCATTGTCGTTTTTATTAGTTTTTATCTAACCCCGCCGACCACTTGGTCACACATGCTTTCCCTAGGCAGTATCATTAGAAGACATAGCATACATTTTCACTGCTATGCAGATGACACCCAACTCCATCTGTCCATGAAGCAAGATAACACACGCCAATTAGTTAAAATGCAGGAACGTCTTAAAGATAAGATAACCTTTATTAGTCCCACACCTGGGAAATTTGTTTTGTCACAGTAGAAAGTGGACAGTGCAAAGTTATATAGCAAAAATTAAAGAACACTGGAATACAATAAGAATAATATACTGTACACAACTGTACAGAATAGAATAGAATAAAATAAAATACTATATACAATACAACTTCGGCAGAAAAGAGTATTGCGCTTTTTCTTATTGCACATGTGTGGATGTGTGTGTTTGATCAGTTGAAGTCTTTGTTGTGGAGTCTGACAGCAGTGGGGAAGAAAGACCACTACAACAGGCCACCACAGAGTCATAGAAGGTCTTCAGGAGTGGGCCCTTCACTCTACAAGACCTGAGTCTCCGCAGCAGGTACATACTGCTCTGCCCTTTCCTGTACTGGGCGTCTGAATTATGAGTCCCGTCCAGTTTGTTGTTCAGATGAACACCAAGGTACCTGTAGCTGTCCACAGCCTCAATGTCCATACCTTGGATGTTCAGTGGTTACAGTGGAGGATGTTTGTGCCTGCGGAAGTCTACCACCAGCTCCTTGGTTTTACTGGCATTGATCTGGAGATAGTTCAGCTGGCACCAGTCCACAAAGTCTTGGGTCAGTTCTCTGTACTCCCTGTCATCCCCATCAGTGATGAGGCCAACAATTGCAGAGTCATCATTGAACTTCTGCAGGAAGCACAGGGTGGAGTTGTGGGAGAAGTGTGCAGTGTAGATGGTGAAGAGGAACGGAGCCAGAACCGTTCCCTGTGGGGCCCCTGTACTGCAGACGACCCTGTCTGACACACAGCCCTGAGTTCTCAAATACTGTGGTCGGTCGGTGAGGTAGTCCAAAATCCAGATAGTGAGGTTGTTGTCCACTCCTGTGTTTTCCAGCTTGTCCTTCCGGACTGTGGAAAGAATGGTGTTGAAGGCACTGGAGAAATCAAAGAACATGATTCTGACAGTGCTCCCAGCGGTCTTCAAGTGAGAGAGGGAATGATGCATGAGGTGAATGATGGCGTGGACTCTCCTCAGCCTCAGGCTCAGGTTGAAGATGTGCTCCATCACCCCACACAGTTGGTCCACGCAGGACCTGATGACCCATGAGCTGATGCCATCTGGACCCGCAGCTTTCCTGGTTTTAATCCTCCTCAGTTCCCTCCTAACCTGGGTGGTTGAGAGAGACAGGCTGGAGCCTTGTGTTGAGTGTGTATTGAATGCTGTTGTTGGGGGTGGGGAGGAGTGAGCAGAGTGAGTAGAGGAGGTGTGAAATGTCTGAGGTGTCAGAGGTGGAAGAGCAGCAGTGGGGGTTGGTGAGTCTGCAGTTGATGTTGAAGACCGCCTCATGGATGAATCAAATCTGTTGAAGAAATGATTCAGTTCATTTGCCCACCTCAGATCCCTCCCGGGCAGAGAGATCTGATGTTCGTGGCCCAAGATGGTTCTGAGGCCTCTCCAGACTTTGCTGAAGCTGGTTCTCCATCTTCTGCCTGTAGCTGTCCTTCCCATTCTTTATCAGTCCTCTCAGCTCTTTCTGCACCCTTTTCAGCTCCTCTTTGTCTTTGGATTTGAAGGCCCTCCTCTTCTGCTTGAGGATAGGTTTAATTTCTGGGGTAATCCAATGTTTGTTGTTAGAGAAACACCGCACAGTCATGATGGGTACAGTGTTATCCACACAGAAGTTAATATAGTCCATAATGTCACAAGGCTGTCGATGTCCTCTTCGCGGTCGTCACAGATCACCTCCCACACAGTACACTCAAAACAATCCTTAAGAACCTCCTCGCTCTCTTCCGACCATCTCTGCACTGTGCGGGTGGCTGGTGGCTCCCTGCGCACTATGGGGTTATACACAGGGACAAGTTGCACCAGGTTGTGATGAGATCTACCCAGGGGAGGTAGAGGTGATGAACTGTATGCCTCTTCTGCTTTGGCATACATTGTTTCAAACTGTGTGATCAAAGACATTCCTTTGTTCCCCTGGTCTGGTTCTCCGCCAGTTTAAGGAGGGTTTCTGTGCCGTTAAGGGCGTTAAGTGTTTCTCCATCAATATTTAAGGAGGATAGAGCTCTCATTGGTGACTCCGCTGTAAGGGAGATTATAGGCCCAAAAAGAGTGTGAATGAGCGTATGTGTGTATGAGTGCCAGTAAGTGGATGCAGCAGCACAGAAGGAAACCTATGCGGTGCTAACGGAATTCTTTGGCCTGTTGTGTACACGTAGCCTGGGTTTTGGGGTGAGGCACGTTGCCCACCACAAACTTAAAGAATTTTCATAATGGGCAATAAAATGTGAAAGACTGCCTCGGAAGGGGATGAAAAATTTATAGAGAAATTTTCACCGGGCAGCACGCAGTATGTAGGTTGTTGGCGTAAGAAATATGGGTTTGAAGGGAAATTAGTGGAAGGTCAGTGTAAAATGGTTGTAGAAAAAATAGCTGTAAGTGTAGCTGGTAAAACAGGGAAAACTAAGCAGAGGAAGGAATTGCAGTTAGCAGTTGCTAAGTTGTGGCTGGAGCAGGCTCAAAAGAGGAAAGAAGCACAAAAGGTAAAAAGCGCAATTTTACAAGCAGTAGTTGTGAAACCTGAGGATGAAACCACAGCTCAATCCACTGCAACTACTTTAGAGCAACACCGTAGAAAAGCATTAGAGCGAGCAAGAGTGTTAGCAGAAAGAAAAGCCAGAGAAGAGCGTGAGAGAGCAGATGAAGAGGAGGGGGAGAGACTGAAGGCTGAGTATGGAGAGACATTAGGAGCAGCATTGAGCCCAAGACAGACTAGGCAGGAGAGGAGACAGAAAGGACAGAAAGTAAACACAATACACATGCATGTTTAAATACCTCATCAGACTTCCAAAAACAACAACCAGTGCCCCAAACCATAGATTTTTTTTGAATTTATCAGGGAAAGAAGTAAAACCCTTTTGCACATTAACAGTGCAGGGGAAAACTATACAGTTTCTATGTGACCCAGGGGCAGATAAAACCGTCCTTAGGGACCATGTGTCAGGGATAGACCCCTCAAATGGGATTATATATGTAAAATCTGCAAATGGACAGTTAAATAAACACAGAATCTCTAAACCAGTATGGATCCAAGATCCATCCACAGGACGCAGCTTAGGGTTCAGTAGTAATGTGTCCAACATGTCCTGTGAAACTTTTGGGAAGAGATATGATGATAAAACTTGGAATGAAAACTACAGGAAAAGGACAAACTGCTGAAACAGTTGTTCACCAGGGCAGTGGGGATGTACATTACTACGGGACGCTTGACCTGTCAACCTCTAGGCCAGATCAGATAAGCTGTAAAATGTTGACCACAGCTGAGGAGAGATTAGCTGAGGGCTATAATAGACAGGAGCCAGATGAGATACATGGCACACATGGGTTTAAAACTACACCAGGACCTGATAACGCCTATACTGAAAAAGTAATGAAATTAGGTCCTCAAAGAATCACTGTAAAAGCATTTTACACTGATGCAAAACAAATGGCAGGATACAGTGTGATAATTTCTGAAGCAGCTCAACAACTTTTTAAGGGAAAGGTGCCACATGTCTCACTAACTAAGTGTAGCACAGCTGAGTGGAGAGATTTGGCGTTCTTAGTGGAGCAGGGAGAGCACACTAATGAGTGGCAGCAATGGCAGACGTCGAGTCTACGGTAGTGCAAAGTCTACGCTGTCTGTAGACTGTTACGTCTTTTCATTGGCCCGGAGTCTACGGTGAGCGTAGACACTGTAGACTCGGGCCAATAGGAGCGCCGAATCCCACTGTAGACGACCAATCGTCTGGTCGACGGAAGTTGCATCACCAAAACAACAACAACACGGAGCGGAACCGTGAAGAAGCCGGCAAGTACGCTTTTTTTTTAAATGGAAACTGGCGTTTCTTTTATGTTTACATTAAGTTGCAGACTCTGGATTTAGCAGAAATGACACGATGCTGAATGGCGCATTTAAGCCTTTTTCTTTGTGGTAAATGTTAGCCGCGCTCTAGCCGACATCTAATGTATGACGCCAATTTCTAGTCTTTTCATTGGCTACAACTAATGATGTCGACATTAGCAATTCATATTATAAATCCAGATGCCCATGCACCTTGTCAGCAGGCCTGATAAGAAGTATGGTCTTCAACAAACCTCCACAGCAGCTGCTCAGCCGAGTCGCTGCCTTCATTCATGCACAGAGGGTATCCACGCACCTTCAAGTCAGCATGGTGCTTTCCGTGGCTCGTTACAAACAATCTGAGATATATGAAGTAGTAATTGTATTTACAGTTTTTCTCAAATGCTAAAACACAAACGCCAAACCTCTAAACCAAATGACCAGTTGTCTAAACACATTTACTAAATCTAGCCATCATTTACCAATATCATAAACACATGTCACATGAAGACATAATTCACAGAACACAATCCTCCGTTGTCATAAACCTAACCACATTTTCCTTGCTAAAACACAAGTTGCAAAAGAACTCTGCTCATATTCTCAAATGAAAGCTCATGTGATGCAACATGCTTGCCACAGTCAGCAATATTTGAACACAATAAACACACGTGGCGTCATTCATTACACACAACAACTCAAAATTGAAGACACTTGTTGCTAATGCTGTGACCACATGTATAAAAGCAAGTTCAGAGTGCACAGTTTGCTGAAGATTCCAAACAAACACAATGGATGAAGGCAGAGTCAGGGGAAGAGGAATTCGATGCAGAGGAGGGAGAAGAGCTGGACCTGGAAGAAGAGGAGCAGGCCAACGAGGAAGAGGAGTTCAAATGAAAGGAGGAAGAGGAGCAGGTCAATGAGGAAGAGGAGGAGGCCAACATGGGAGAGGAGAAGGTCCAGGAGGGAGAGCAAGACAACCTCGCACCATCATTACAGACGAGATGCGAGCAACAACCATTGACCATGTCATTGTCCATGGCATGACAATGGCTGAAGCAGGACTAAGAGTCCGTCTAAACCTGAGTAGGTTCACCGTGACCACCATTATCAGGGCATTCAGACAACACAATAGGTATTGTACTCTATTGCTTTCTTTGTCACAATACAGTTTTGCAAACCTGTGAAAGTAGTCTATTGGTTTCAAATGAGTTGTGACTGTATTGTAACACATGTCAATTGACAACACATGTTTCTTTCTTTAGAGTTGAAAGAATGCCACATAGAGGTGGGAGGGCTGCCATATTTATAGCGGCACAAGAAACCCGCATTGTGGATATGGTTCGTGGGAACAACCTCATCAGACTCCGGGAGATCAGAGACAAAGTCATTGCTGATAATGTCAACTTTGAGAGCATTGACGATGTCAGCTTGGCCACAATAGACCAAGTTCTCCAACGCCAAAAGACGCGGATGAAACAGGTCTATAGGGTTCCGTTTGAGCGCAAAGACCTACGTTACGAGTATGTGCAAGTAAGTATACATCCATGTTCACAGTACAGTTAGTGGACATACTGTGTTGCTCAGTGGCCTACATTACTTCTGGATAATCCTGTGCTACCTGATTGACTGTTGTTCTGAACACCTGTGCACTTTCACATTTTCACAGAGGATATTACAGTTGGACGCGATGACCAGACCTCATGAGTACCTCTTCCTGGATAAGGCTTGCTTCAACCTGCAGAAACAAAGGCAAAAAGGCTGTAACATCATTGGCCAAAGAGCCATCACTGAGGTCCCCAGGGGGGTAATATTACTCTTTGTGTGGCCATGGGTTCGGAGGGGCTTGTTCACTGGCATGCTGTCCTTGGGTCTTACAACACCCAACGTCTCCTCACCTTCCTAGAGGAGCTAAATGACATCCTACTCGACCGCCAACAACACCATCCTGGGCCCGCACATCACATTTATGTGATCATTTGGGACAATGTCCGCTTCCACAGACCAAACCAAATCAGAGAGTGGTTCACCACCAACAGTGACCACTTTTTAAACGTCTGTCTGCCACCCTACTCCCCTTTCCTGAACCCTGTAGAGGAGTTCTTCTCATCGTGGAGATGGAAGGTTTATGACAGACAACAATACACAAGAAAGAACTTCCTAAGGGCAATGGAACTGGCCTGCGTTGACATCCCAGTGGAGGCCTTCCAAGGATGGATTCGCCATTCCAGGGCATTTTTCCCGCGGTGCCTGACGAGAGACAATAGAGCCTGCGATGTGGATGAGGTGATGTGGTCCGATGCAGCTCAGCGACATGATGTCACAGTGATTGTGGTGTGTGGTGTGAATAAAGTAAATAAAAAAACTTCACACCCTGATCATGTTTTCAAGAGTACTGTTGTGTGCAATAGATTCTGTTTTTGCATTGAGTTGTGTTACAGTAGTGTACGTACATGCAGGATTTTCTATAGATTTATACTCTTCATATGAAACTCACAAATCTAAATGCCTAATCCTCTGCAGAGATCTACGACAATCCGTTACTGTATAGTTTCGAAAAATATGCATTGGCAGTTATGAAACAAAGAACCTTTTCACAAATTGAGCATTGTGTTTTCAATTGTTTTGCTGTGGTGTGTAATGATGTGTATAGTGTTTACATTTTTGAAAGCTTCGAGCTGCTCTTTTGGTGTGAAAGTTTGAGTTTTGCAGTGGGAAGGTGTGGTTGTCTTTATGTAGCTTTAGAAAAGAGTGTTGTGTTTAGACATTGGGGAACATGGTGGGAACGTTTGTGAAATGTGTTTTAGCATTTGAGAAAAACTGTAATATCATACTAGGCAGATTTACCACACTGCCATTTACTACACATTTACCCGTGTATGGCTATTGTCAGTACATCTCGCTCATTGTAAACTTTCCTTAAGTGTGTGTAACATTCACATTGATATTGCTGATGGTGACGTGTATGATTTCAGCACAGCACAGGCACTTTTGACTTTTTGTAGTTCAGTTCAGTGATTGACTATCCTGCAGTGCTGTTTTCCTGTATTCATCCACTTTAATAAAGTATCCTGTGTTACAACAACAGTGAGTTGTGGATTCACTTAATGAATGCCCAAGTTGGGCTTTAATCTGCCTTAGACATGTGTTTTGTATATATCTTTTTTTATTATTAAGTTATTCTCTGCCAATAGGTTTAGAAGACACAACTATGTAGAAACACATAACAGACCTGAACAAAAGAAGCAATGTGTACAAGCAGGTGGCTAAGACAAGTTTTGGAAGTATTTGTACAATACATGCCTGGAATTGTTTTGGAAACATGGACTGATTCTTATATAGCGCTTTTCTACTCTCCCGGAGTACTCAAAGCGCTCTATACAACACGCCACATTCACCCAGTCACACCCATTCTCACAAGCACTTTATCTATACTTAGTGCTATCTAACTACATTCACACACATTCATACTCCGATGGACGCATCGGAGAGCAACTTGGGGTTAGTATCTTGCCCAAGGATACTTGGCATGCAGACTGGAGGAGCCTGGGATCGAACCTCCAACCTTCCGATCAGTAGGTGACCTGCTCTACCTCCTGAGCTACAGCCACCCTCAAACACTAACAGAGCCATTATCTATCTGTTATGCGGGTCAAATTTCCCCAGATAGTCTTGGCTGACAACATGTGACTGTGAAAGCCATTGTGTATGATCACACCATTTTCATAATCAACTATTCAGTCTATTTGTCACAGGACAAACATAATCTCTCATAGCAAGTTTGTAATGATTTTACAACTCTTTTACCTTTGACAAGTGAATCCTAACATGGCAGCAAAGTGCAACAATGTCTCTCTGTGTAGGGGTTAAGAGTTCAGGGCATGCCTTTAATTTCTTGCCTGTCTGTAAATGACAGTGTCATGGCATGAATAATCCTTGAGATTTTACCAGTAGAAAAGTAAAACAATTACATTGTCTCATCAGGAGAACCTAAAAGACTCCTCTTATGGCTAGTCTTTGCACATAATAATCACAGAAGAAAAGAAAGGAATTGATTTTCAATTGCTCTTTTTTTTTTTTTGCCTGTCCCGTTTACAGTGGGGCAAAAAAGTATTTAGTCAGCCACCGATTGTGCAAGTTCCCCCACTTAAAATGATGACAGAGGTCAGTAATTTGCACCAGAGGTACACTTCAACTGTGAGAGACAGAATGTGAAAAAAAAATCCATGAATTCACATGGTAGGATTTGTAAAGAATTTATTCGTAAATCAGGGTGGAAAATAAGTATTTGGTCACCTCAAACAAGGAAAATCCCTGGCTCTCACAGACCTGTAACGTCTTCTGTAAGAAGCTTTTCTGTCCCCCACTCGTTACCTGTATGAATGGCACCTGTTTGACCTCATCATCTGTATAAAAGACACCTGTCCACAGCCTCAACCAGTCAGACTCCAAACTCCGCCATGGCCAAGACCAAAGAGCTTTCGAAGGACACCAGGAAAAGAATTGTAGACCTGCACCAGACTGGGAAGAGTGAATCTACAATAGGCAAGCAGCTTGGTGTGAAAAAATCAACTGTGGGAGCAATCATCAGAAAATGGAAGACATACAAGACCACTGATAATCTCCCTCGATCTGGGGCTCCATGCAAGATCTCATCACGTGGGGTCAAAATGATCATGAGAACGGTGAGCAAAGGTCCCAGAACCACACGGGGGGACCTGGTGAATGACCTGCAGAGAGCTGGGACCAAAGTAACAAAGGTCACCATCAGTAACACACTACAACGGCAGGGAATCAAATCCCGCAGTGCCAGACGTGTTCCGCTGCTGAAGCCAGTGCATGTCCAGGCCCGTCTGAAGTTTGCCAGAGAGCACATGGATGATACAGCAGAGGATTGGGAGAATGTCATGTGGTCAGATGAAACCAAAGTAGAACTTTTTGGTATAAACTCAACTCGTCGTATTTGGAGGAAGAAGAATACTGAGTTGCATCCCAAGAACACCATACCTACTGTGAAGCATGGGGGTGGAAACATCATGCTATGGGGCTGTTTTTCTGCCAAGGGGACAGGACGACTGATCCGTGTTAAGGACAGAATGAATGGGGCCAAGTATCGTGAGATTTTGAGCCAAAACCTCCTTCCATCAGTGAGAACTTTGAAGATGAAACGAGGCTGGGTCTTCCAACATGACAATGATCCAAAACACACCGCCCGGGCAACAAAGGAGTGGCTCCGTAAGAAGCATTTGAAAGTCCTGGAGTGGCCTAGCCAGTCTCCAGACCTCAACCCCATAGAAAATCTGTGGCGGGAGTTGAAAGTCCGTGTTGCTCGGCGACATCCCCAAAACATCACTGCTCTTGAGAAGATCTGCATGGAGGAATGGGCCAAAATACCAGCTACTGTGTGTGCAAACCTGGTAAAGACCTATAGTAAACGTTTGACCTCTGTTATTGCCAACAAAGGTTATGTTACAAAGTATTGAGTTGTATTTTTGTTATTGACCAAATACTTATTTTCCACCCTGATTTACGAATAAATTCTTTACAAATCCTACCATGTGAATTCATGGATTTTTTTTTTTCACATTCTGTCTCTCACAGTTGAAGTGTACCTCTGGTGCAAATTACTGACCTCTGTCATCATTTTAAGTGGGGGAACTTGCACAATCGGTGGCTGACTAAATACTTTTTTGCCCCACTGTAGCTCTTTTGCTATCAGAATTATTGTCTAAAGGCAAAGAACGATGCCCAACGGATTTACTTTACCAAATGGACCATCCCAGCCTTGCTGTAATGGTCTATTTGATTCACCTTTTATTGTTTATTTTATTTTCACTTGCTGAATACGGGACAGACTTGACTGGGGGAAAGAAAGGGGAGAGAGAAAGAGGGAAAGAAAAACAGTTGAGAAGAGGGATGGGCAAAGAGGGCAAAAAACAAAAAACAACAGAATAAGTAGACAGAAAATACATATATCGATCACCTGGATTACCTGTTGGGAAAGAAAAAAGAAAACAAGCAGAAGAAAATGAGAGTAATGGAATAAACAACATCACAATGATATATGGGAATATGACAGTAAATACTAAATATTAAACATTATTGTGCAGCATGTAAGATTGACAGCGCACAGTGTGCTTTGAGGTAGGAGCCAAAAAGGGTGTAGTTTGTGTGTGTGAGCACCCGTGTGTACACCTGTGAGCATGAACGCGCTTGTTTTTAAAAGGTTCCTTCATGTAATGATCTGCTAGAGGGTGTTGGGGGCCACTGCCCCGTCCTCCACGGCATGAAGCAGGTATGGAGGAGATCAAAACTCCAGACATCCAGAGGCCCCCAGAGCAGAAGAGACTAAGGAAGACCAACAGAGGGGCAGCCGCGCCACTATTCCAGAAAGAGCTGAGGAGAGTCCCAGATGAGGGGTCACTCAGCAGTCACGGAGCAGAAGCCAGGGGGGTTGCAGTGACGTGCCCGTGAGCTCCGCCGGCAGCCAGCTGTGCCTGAGTGACCGAGCCCCAGGCCGAGAGGCCGAGGGCACCCCATCCCCGAAGTGGCCCGAGCGAGCCCCAGGCTCCAGGCCCCGATAAGCAGCCACCAAGGAGTGAGCCGGTGTGTACCCGGACACCCATCCCCGGACACAAAGAACCACCAACGCACCGATGTCTGAGGGCGGCCGCCACTGGCAGGAGAAGTGGTGGGGGGAGATAGGCCTCCAAACCTTGGAGGGCCTGAGATGTCCCCAGAGAGCTGGCGTCTGATACCCAACCTGACATATAGACACAGACATACAGGCACACACAGATACAAACATCCATTCCCCCCCTCATGCTCTCATAAGCAATTACTCCACACTCAACCAACGTGGAGACAGACATAAAGAGACACTGTACACACAATCATACTCCCCAAGCGTACTCTATACCCCAGGTCTAGGTACCCTTGCCCCTGGAGGGGGAAACTGCACCCAGACCTAGGTGGTGTTACCCTTTTTCCTGCGGTGGGGAGAAGCAGACCGCCCCGACTCCGCAGCAGCTGGGAGGCCCCACATTCCAGACCCCGTCTGGGCATGGAGCTACCTGCCAGAGAGCAGCAGGTAAGCGCATAGCCCCTCCTGCTAGCCCTCAATGTCTACGTGTAGTTAAAATTGAGAGGTGGGCAACGACACCAAGGGTGTACACCCTGATGGTAATTTGGAGTCCGTGTTGCGTGCCCACCCCCAAGTTCCTATATGTATGTGTTAGGGGAGTGTGAGTAATGTGAATGTCTGAGTTGTGAGATAAAATTGAGGCAGAGGCAGCCAGAAGAGGACGGGGGGGGGATGCCTCCTCTTCACCCTGGTGACACACCCTTACCCCAAGGCCCTGCATGTGTGGGGAGGAAAGGAAGGGAGGGGCAAATGACCCCTCCCTGGGGCCAGCTCCCCCACTGACCCCAGTAGGCACCCCAATACTCTGCAACCCGTCAGGGAAAGGGGGCCCACGCCAATCCGGACCGGGGCCCAGTGCAGCAGCGCCGCCCGGCCCCACAGAGCCCGGGACAGCCCACCCGACCCCACCACAGAGAAAACTGCACCCACCCCATCATCCATTCATCTTCCAGATTACACAAGACAATATACGCCCAGGCTGAGATCTTTCTCCACCTCTCCTGTATCTCCCACACCTGCAGAGTACTGCAGGTCCTGAAGAGAGGAAAGCTCCTGCAAGATGTGACAACCTCCCCCACCAGTTGAAGAGCCTCCCAGGTGGCTCGATGCACTGGCGGCACCCTGCGCCAGGGCTGGGCTGGGCTGACAGCTGATGCTGAGGTTACAGGAGGTCACATGAATCCTTGTAAGAACAAAAACGGACAACAAGGAAAAACAGAGAGAAACCGAGTAAACTCAAGCTGCCTCACCAAAAAAACAACTGTGTTCATTGTTTGTACAAGAACAGGAGTTGCTAGAGAACAGGAGGCTAGCAACTGCCGCAACTAGCTAACGTTAGCTAAAGTGGCAGTTTCTGGTTTGGTTTTTGACGCTGTTTGTTTTTGTTTTTGACGCTGTTGACGGTACGAGATTTCGGAATGGCACCACTTACCTCAACATCCAGTTGTGAAAGCTGCATCAACCTGAGCCAAAAAGTGATCGAGCTGGAACAAAGGATATCCACGCTATACCAAATCCAGGGGGCTGAACGCGAACTTGACATGATCCTCCTTGGCAAAGCTCAAACCACCGCTACTAACGCTGAGCTAGCCGACACAGTGCACCACCCAGCTGCAGTGTCATAAGATCCCGCCAACAGTCAACACAGGCTCTCAACTTGCGTCGCTGGTGTTTCTGCCACGGACGAGAACTCCTGGTTTCAGCTAGGGGCCAGACCCAAGGCTCTGGTCAGCTCCACTCCACTCCAACCAGCACCATGGACCGTGGTTGAGATGCGCGGTGGCTGCAGAGGGGCCAGGAGGATCCGTCTCTCGCACCCTCACCCCTCCAGCGCGGTAGTACTGGAGAATAAATTCAATGTCCTGGATCCTGTGGACTTTCCTCCTCTGGCCGCTAGCCCTTGCCATCCCGCTGTGTCGCTGAGGTCTGCGCCATCTCCACCACTACGCCCCCGGAGCCGCGGCGGGCAACCCGACGCTGTGGTGCAAACTCACCGCGGAGAGCTGTGCTTTACCCCGGCTCCTCGGAGAGGAGGACCCACGGCACGGCTACCTGGGAGTCACTCACGCAGTCCGGCTGGCGCATCTCCATCTGAACACCCCCTGGTGCCGCGGCGCGGGTGTCTCAGATGGCCAGCAGCCCCGGTGGCACCTCCTCTCTCCACGCTGGTCCTCGGGGATTCCATCGTCAGGAACGTGCGGATGAGGGGGGCGCTCACGCTGTCGTTCCCGGGAGCCACCGTTGCCGACATAGTGGACAGAATTCCCAACATTCTGGCATCCCTCCCACAGGGTGGGATACATCATTCATATCGGCACCAATGACATCCCCAAACAGCAATCTGAGCTGCTGAAGCTGGACTTCCTCCAACTCGTCAGCCTCCTTGGTCAGTTGCAGGTGAGTGCTTTTATCTCCGGGCCCGACCCCACCTGTGGCAGAGGGATACAGCACTCCCGCACACCGCCCTGTCACTACCCCAAACCGACATTACCTGCTGATCTGTCTGTCACTGACTGATGTTCCCCTGGTCCCAGCTCCTATATTTGTTCCACTTTTAACAGTAATACACAAAACCTTTCTCTCCCACAGTCAACACAATACCTGTCATAATCACAAACAGAGAGCAACAGAATTATCATAAATCCAGTAACTCCAAAAACATTAATAACCTCCGGCCTCTTCAAAAATGTCAACATCCATTCCACTCTGTTGTCAAAAATCCACCAGTCTCAATCAGTATGGCACTTTTAAATGTCCGCTCTCTGTTGAACAAGTCTTTTATTATTAATGATTTAATTTTAGATAATAAACTTGACTGTTTATTTTTAACTGAAACATGGCTGGGTTCGGATGCACCAGTTTTTCTCACTGAGGCCTCCCCACCAAATTTTAATTTCTCTTTTTCTATTAGAAGTGGTAAGAGAGGTGGTGGGACTGCATCTTTAGCCAACAACACACTCACCTCCAAACAAATTTTATTTGATAATTTTACCACTTTCGAATTCCATGCTATTGTTTTCAGCAGCCCTCCAGTTTTATCTGTCACAATTTATAGACCACCTAAAGACAGTGCTGCTTTTATCAAGGAATTCTCAGAATTTTTAACAAACATACATTCAAAATATAATATGATAATTTTAACCGGTGATTTTAACCTGCACATAGATAATCCTTCTGACCCTGCATCAAAAGAATTCTTAAACATTCTTCACTGTTTGGATTTTACCCAGCACGTCACGCAGCCGACTCACAACAGAGGACACACTCTGGACCTGGTCATCACCCATGGGCTGTCCGCCAGTGTGTCCTCTGTTGTTGACTTGGCTGTCTCTGACCACTACTGTGTGTTTTTTAACATCACCGGTTTTATTCAGCGGGAGACCTCGGTGCGAACTGTGAGGAGGCGCTATCTAACCTCTGAAGTGGCTGCAAATTTTACCAGGGTTTTAGACGAATGCCCCCTGTGATTTTACCTGCACCCTGTGATTTTATTTTTAATCATTTTAACAGCAAACTGAAGAAAAGCCTTGACTCCGTTGCTCCACTCACCACCAAAAAGATTAACGTAAAACATGCATCACCCTGGAGAAAGGAAGAAGTCAAAAAATTCAAAAGAAATTGCAGGGCAGCAGTAAGGAAATGGAGGAAAAATAAAAATACAATCAACCATCAAATATTTTACGAGCAACTTAAAATGTACAATAATACATTAAGGAATTCAAGAAATTCATACTTTGCCAAAATAATCAGTAATAACAAAAATAATCCCAAGGTCCTCGTTTCCACCATAGATCATTTATTTAACCCTGATTTTAACAGCTCTCACAGAACCCCCACAGACTCGCTCTGTGAGCAGTTTGCAGACCACTTCAGGGGAAAAATCAGTGCCATCAGATTTGATATTTTATCTTCTCGCGATATGATTTTAAACACATCTGAGGACTCGATTGTACCTGAGGAGACACTGGACAGCTTTGTCCTGGTTAATGCTGAGAACCTTAAGAAAGTTTTCTCCACAGTGAGACCCACCACATGTCTTTTAGATCCAATCCCTTCTTCACTCTTTAAAACACTTTATGGTTTTTTTGAAGCTGAGCTTTTATACATGATGAATTGCTCTCTTCAGTTGGGTGTCTTCCCTGCTGCCTTTAAAATGGCGGTGGTGAGGCCCCTTCTGAAGAAGAACAGTTTGGATTGTAATGATTTTAATAACTACAGACCTGTATCCAACTTACCATTTTTAAGTAAAATTTTAGAAAAACTTTTTTTTACTCGGATTAATGACTTTTTGAATGATAGACAGATCCTGGAGATATTCCAGTCTGGATTTAAGGTGAACCACAGCACAGAGACTGCTCTCCTAAAGGTTTTAAATGATCTTAGACGTAAGTGGGACTCCCAAAAGCTCTCAGTCCTGGTGCTACTGGATCTAAGTGCAGCCTTTGATACAGTAGACCACGCTATTCTTTTAAACAGACTGAAACACATGGTGGGCCTCTCTGGTGCTGTACACAACTGGTTCACTTCCTATCTCTCAGACAGAACTTTTATGGTGAGTATGGATACATGCTCCTCTAAGATCCATAAAATGACATGTGGTGTGCCCCAAGGGTCGGTTCTAGGCCCTGTACTTTTTAATTTGTATATGCTCCCTCTCGGCGGTGTCATCAGGAGGCATGGAGTGAACTTTCACAGTTACGCTGATGACACTCAGCTGTACATTTCCATGTCTCCTGATGACACCAGACCAATGGATGCCCTTTTTAACTGTATTTTAGATATAAGATCTTGGATGGCAGAAAACTTTTTACAGCTTAACCAGGACAAAACTGAAGTTTTAATCGTCGGTCCTGAGGCTCAGAGAGAGAAACTCTTGTCCAAATTACAGGCATTTTCACTATGTCCTTTGCTACAAGTGAAAAACCTGGGTGTTGTTTTTGACTCTGAGCTTGGTTTTATCCCACATATTAAACATGTAACCAAAATTGGATTTTATCATCTAAAAAATTTAGCCAGAGTCCGCCCTATTCTCTCTCGGGCCAACACGGAGATGTTGATGCATGTTTTTATTACCAGTCGCATTGATTACTGCCCTGCTCTCTGGTCTTCCTAAAAAGAATATTTCAACTTTACAACTTTTACAAAACTCTGCAGCTCGTGTGCTGACGAAGACGAGAGGGCGGGCCCACATTACACTGGTTTTAGAATCACTGCATTGGCTCCCCGTGTGTTTCAGGATCGATTTTAAAGTTCTTTTATTGGTTTTTAAATGTCTTAATGGTCTTGGGCCTTCTTATTTCTCAGATCTGCTTTTACCATATGAACCCTCGCGGACCTTGAGGTCCTCTGGTACTGGCCTTTTGATTGTCCCTAAAGTCAGGAAACATACTCACGGAGAGGCAGCTTTTCAGTGGTATGGTCCTCATCTGTGGAACAGCCTGCCGGAGGAGCTCAGGGCCGCAGAGAACGTACATGTTTTTAAGAACAGGCTCAAGACCCACCTTTTTAATTTAGCTTTTACTTAACGTTTATTTATTTTATGCTTATTTATTCTATCCTGTTATTCTATTGTTAATTTAGGTTTTACCTAATGTTTATTGATTTTATTCTTATTCATTTTTTAATCTTCTTACTTTATTTATATTTATATTTATATTGCATCCCGTTCTTATTTATTTTATCTTTTTACCCTGTATATATCAGTGTTTCCTCGGAGGGGGCTCTCTGCACCAGGGCTGTGATCGACCGTGGCTGCTTGGGCTCTGGGGGTCCTCTCAGCCTGGCTGGGGGGCTTCTTTGCCTCCTTCCTGCTGTGTGCCCAGCCTGGAGGCTGCGGTCTGTGACCGGCTTCCGGTGCAGACGGCTCCCTGTGATAGTGTTTCCTCACTTGGCTTATGCGTACCCAGTCCAATTTTACTGTTTAAGTGTGCGTGTGTGTGTGTGTGTGTGTGTGTGGGGGGGGGAGGGAATATGTCTGTATTCACATCACTTATGTTAATGAAAGCGTGGGGAGTGAGTTGGAGGGCGGGGTGGGGTGGGCTGCTTTTAACCATGTGAAGCACTTTGTGCTACATTGTTTTTTGTATGAAAAGTGCTTTATAAATAAAGATTGATTGATTGATTTGGCCCCCATACACCCACCCGCCCAAAACCCCGGCAACACACCAATCAGGACCCAAGCCCCCGAGGCCCGGCCAGGGCCCCAGCCCAGAGACAGAGCGCCCCCAGAACCTTATGCCCGTCCCGGACCCACCCAGGGGCAGCCAGGCTACCAGGTCAGTAACCCACGTCCGTCAGCACAAACCCTCCCCTAGCCCCGCTGCACGCAGCCACGAGGAAACCGTCACCTAAGAGCCAACAGAGCCCTTAATTGGCCATGACCGCTACCCCAGGTTGAGCCCCCCAAGGAAGATGCTCCTGGGGAACCCCCCGACGCCCTAAGCCTGTCCCTACCCCACACCAATCACAACAGTGAAGGTGGGACCAAACTATGACCCCCCACCCCCACTAGGTGATGGAGCTGATCAAAGGAGCCCAGAGAAATTGATCTGATGTGGTGGCAGAGGCTGTATCAAGACTAATGTAATCCAATAGATAATTTCTATATTGGTTAGAATTAAGATTATTTTTATTTTTCCAGTTCATGAGGACTGTTTTCTTGGCTATGCATAGGGCAGTGAAAACCATATGGGCTATATTCTTTTCTGAAGTGACATTATCTAAGCTGCCCAACAAACACACTAAAGGGGAAGTTGGAATGTTACATTTCAGACACTTTGATAAGTCTTCACATATCTCGCACCAAAACTTCTGAACTGGTGGACAGAACCAAAGAGCGTGGATATAATTGTCCGGTTAATTGGTTTGGCAGTGTGAGCAGTTGTTGGTAGACATAAAGGCAAGGCAAGGCAAGGCAAGTTTATTTGTATAGCACAATTCAACAACAAGGTGATTCAAAGTGCTTTACAGAGACATTAGAAACAAAAACAAATAAAAAGCATGATTTAAAATTGATTAAAACAAGCAAACAAACTAACTAATTAACAAACAAACAAACAGTATATAAAATCAAAACAGATAAAATCAGAACAGTAGATAAAATCAGTAGTTAAAATGTAAGTTTTGAAATTTAAGCTTAAGTGCGGATTTGGTGATTTATTCAAATGCAGCTGAGAACAGGTGAGTCTTCAACCTGGATTTAAATAAACTGAGTGTTTCAGCTGATCGGAGGCTTTCTGGGAGTTTGTTCCAGATATAAGGAGCATAAAAGCTGAATGCGGCTTCTCCGTGTCTGGTTTTGACTCTGGGAACTGATAAAAGACCAGATCCAGATGACCTGACGGATCTGGAAGGTTCATACTGGGTCAGGAGGTCACTGATGTATTTTGGTCCTAAACCATTCAGAGCTTTATAGACCAGCATCAGAACTTTAAAGTCTATCCTCTGATGGACAGGCAGCCAGTGTAAAGACCTCAGAGCTGGACTGATGTGGTCCACTTTTTTGGTCTTAGTGAGGACTCGAGCAGCAGAGTTCTGAATGAGCTGTCGTTGTCTGACTGATTTTTTAGGTAGACCTGTAAAGATGCTGTTACAGTAATCAAGCCTACTAAAGATGAATGCATGGACTAGTTTTTCCAGGTCCTGTTGAGACATCAGATCTTTTATCCTTGAAATATTCTTGAGGTGATAGTAAGCTGATTTTGTTATCGTCTTAATGTGTTTTTCTAAGTTTAGGTCTGCATCCATCACTACACCCAAATTTCTCGCCTGGTTTGTGGTTTTTAGGTGTATAGACTGAAGTTCTCTGGTGACCTGTAATCGTTTTTCTTTGGCACCAAAGACTATTACCTCAGTTTTGTTTTTGTTTAGCTGGAGAAAATTGTGGCACAAGCAGTCATTAATTTCCTCAATGCATTTACCAAGAGCCTGTAGAGGGCCTCGGTCTCCTGGTGACATTGTGATATATATCTGTGTGTCATCTGCACAGCTGTGATAGTTTATTTTGTTGTTCTTTATAATCTGTGCCAGTGGGAGCATGTAAATGTTAAACAGAAGAGGTCCCAAGATGGAACCTTGGGGAACTCCACATGTGATACTTGTCTGCTCAGATGTGAAGTTACCTATTGATACAAAGTATTTCCTGTTTTCTAAGTATGTTTTGAACCAGTTTAGTACAGTTCCTGAAAGACCTGTCCAGTTCTCCAGTCGTTTGAGTAATATGTTGTGGTCAACTGTATCAAATGCTGCACTGAGATCCAGTAAAACTAAGACTGATATTTTCCACTGTCTGTATTCAGACATATGTCATTAAACACTTTGGTCAGAGCGGTTTCAGTGCTGTGGTTCTGTCTAAAACCTGACTGGAAGGCATCATAGCAGTTATTCTGTTTTAAGAAGTAATTGAGCTGTTGAGAAACTGCTTTTTCAATGATTTTACTTAAAAATGGGAGATTTGAGATCGGCCTGTAGTTGTTCATTTGTGTCTTGTCAAGATTGTCCTTTTTTAGTGTGGCAGGATGAATGTTATTCTTTGGTTCAACCCACTTTCAGCCTGGCGCATTAGGGGGCGCTAGTATAAATAGTGGCCTTTTGAGCATTCCTGGATCGCTTACCTGTGATCTCCTTTTTGGTCACCTGACTTCCCCTTGGTGTTGCAGAGATCATTCTGAAGCCTCCATCGTGGCTGGTAGGTGTTTACTCATTGTAGTGTGTGCATTACCTTACTTGGTGGTAAACAGATATTGTTTTTAGGTCATAGCTGTGGAAGCCTCCTATGAGCCCCTGCTCATGTTTCATGACGCGGGTTTACTCGGTACGTAATTCAATTTCGTTACGATCCCTGCCTTTTATTGTTTGTTTTATAGTAATTATTTATTATGCTTTGCAGGAAGTGTGGGCCTTAGTTTTACGCCACGCTAACTGAGGTGCTGCTGCTTTGCTTTGCTTGGCTTTTACCGTCTGTTCCCGTTGCGAAGTTTCTTTTCCTGCTGCTGTCCGCTTTTTAACGTGGACGTCGGCATGGACAGCGGCCATATGCACGCCGGTTATGGGAGTCGGCTGGCGTACATATTGATGAGCGTATGATTAATTTATAGTCGGGCAGACGGCTAGTTGGAGTAATACAGCGATTCCGTTTGCTCCAGATTTTAAAGTTTTATCCGGATTGTATGTTGTTTTTCTGTTTTGATTTGTAGTTTGGATTTTTGTTACACCACTGGTGGGAGGCCCTTTTTATAGCTGCAGATCACCAGTGTGGTCTTGCAGTAGGGTTATCCCCCAGCGCTACATTAGTTTTGTTGTAATCTATTAAAATTTTCTTTGTTTCTTTTATTCAGATGCGGAGTGCCGACGTGGAGGAGACCAGGGTGCCTTGGTGGTGGGATCCTTTGAGTGTACACACCTGCCTTGTTTAGTTTATTAGTGTGAGTGTGTGATTTTTGTGTTGCACTTGTGTCTTGGTGTGTTTTCTTTTTTTGAATTTGTGCGTGGCATCCCTGCCCCTCCACTGGTAAGCCTCAGCTCTGAATATATTTTTAAGCCTGTTTGTACATGGATTTTTACGACTGTGTTTTTATACGGTGTTTTAAATAATTGTTAATAAATTGTCAATTTGTCTTAACATTGAACCTCGTCTCTGTACTGAGTATAACAAACCTAACTGCCTTCGTGGTGATTAGTGTTACTTATTATTCTCTGGGTAAAATTCCCAGAGTGGCGTTGTCTTTTAAAATTGTGAAGAGTATTTACTTTATTCTCACCTCGTGCTGCCACATTAGTACAGGTTTTATTACAGCAGTTTTTAGTGATTCTGGAAACACACCTGATAATAAAGAAAAATTGACGATCTGTAACAGGTCTGACTCTAAAGTCTTTGAGACCTTTTTGAAAAAACTTGTTGGCAGGACATCTAAACAGCAAGAGGTGAAGTTCAGTTGACCTAAGATGTCCTCCAGGTCTTTGCTGTTAATCGGGTGAAACTGTTTCATGGTGTTTAAACAGTTTTTCGTGGACACAGTACATATTCTGGATCTGCTGTTGATGTACCAATTGCTTGTCTAATCTTTTGGATTTTTTCTGTGAAGAATTTGGCAAAGTCATTGCAGGCCATGGTCGAATGAAGTTCAGCTGCCACTGACACAGGAGGGTTTGTTAGCCTGTCAACTGTAGAAAATAAGACCCGAGCATTATGACTGTTTTTGGTGATGATGTCAGAGAAGTAGGACCTCCTTGCACTCCTCAGTTGTAAATTATAATTGTGAAGTTTCTCTTTATAGATGTCATAATGAACCTGGAGGTTTGTTTTTCTCCATCTGCGCTCAGCTTTCCTACACTCTCTTTTTTCATTTTTCACTAGTGTGGAGTTTCTCCATGGAGACTTTTTCCTTCCAGAGATAACCTTCACCTTAATGGGAGCAATTGTATCCATTACATTTAACATTTTAGCATTGAAGCTATTGACGAGCTCATTGACTGAGCCTCTGGACAGGTCAGGTGTTAATGGGAAGACCTGGTTAAATATCTCACTACTGTATTCAGTTATACACCGTTTTGTGATCACTGCTGTTGATATATTTGTGTGGGCTGAGATTTTACTTTCAAAGAAAACACAGTAATGATCAGACAGGCCCACATCAGACACAGTAACCTTTGAAATGCTCAGGCCCTTGGAGATCAGTAGGTCAATAGTGTGTCCTCTATTATGTGTGGGCTCTGTTACATGCTGAGTCAGCCCAAAGTTGCCCAGAGTGTTACTCAGGTCTTTAGTCCCTTTATCCTGAGGGTTGTCCACATGGATGTTAAAATCCCCAACAATAATTACACAGTCGAAATCAACACAGATCACAGACAGCAGTTCACTGAGATCATTAAAAAAAGTCTGTGCAGTATTTGGGAGGCCTGTAAACATTAAGAAACACAACTTTGGATGGGGCCTTCAGCTGTAAAGCCACATATTCAAAAGACTGAAAACTTCCAGGAGATAGCTGCTTACATTGAAATGATTCATTAAATAAGACAGCAACCCCTCCTCCTCTCCTGCTCACCCTGGCCTCACTGATAAAACTGTAGTTAGGAGGGGTCGTCTCGATGAGAACAGCTCCACTGTTACTTTGGTCCAACAAAGTTTCAGTTAAAAACATAAAATCAAGGCTGTGCTCAGTGATTAAATCATTAATTAAAAATGTTTTCCCAGCTAAAGATCTAACATTTAATAAAGCCAACTTAAGTGCTTTAGAGGCATTACTTGTCCCCTCGTGTTTGGGAGCAGTCTGTGGCACACAAGGTATGTTTACTATATTTAAAGATCTTTTAGAGTGCAGCTCTCTGTGTTTTGACCAGGCCACATGTCTCCTTCTGTCACCTAAAACTACAGAAATTTTAAAACCTTCTAGTGAACAGGGTCCCAGCTTCTCCTGGGAAAAGTCACCACTGCCATAATCCTCGCAGCCCGGACCCTCCACACATCACACATCAGACTGCGGAGACAGGGGATGAAGGTTGTAAGGAGGAACTAAGGGGGGCGAGGCTGGGCAATGTGACTTCGATTGCTCTGTTGAGGGTGGGGCTTGATGGCGAACCTTTGGCTGCTCTGGTGGGGGGTTTATGGGGGACAAAAAGGGATTGGGCCGGGGGGTAGATCTGAGCCCAGCATTGACCTGCTCCATCATCTCCTCAGTGAATTTCAGGTGTGGGGAGGAGGGAGAAAGGGAGGGGGAGGAGGGTGATGGCCTGTCAGGGGTTTGGGGGACTGGGGAAGATTGTGGTCCCTGGTCCTGGTCATTGGTGTTGTTGAGAGAGTTGGAGGCAAATAGGGACCCCTCTTCTTGCCTCAGATGTCTCTCCTTTCTGAGGCTCTTCCCGGGTGGGGGCAGATGGAGCTCCTCCTCAAGGTTTCTGCTGGGCTTTGTCTGTTCTTGGAGTACTGTTTGTTCCTCTTTATGAGATAACTCCTCGTTTATCTCAGCCTTGGCACCAAGCACAGATGGATGACGTATGGAATAAAACAAGTTGGAGGTGAACAGTTTCACCCCTGACTTGTTAAAATTAAATCCATTTCCTTTAAACAGATGCCTGCGTTCCCAAAAAATATTAAAGTTGTTGATAAAATGCACTGAGTGGTCAGTACATGCTAATATGAGCCATTTATTCAGTGTGAACAACCTGCTGAATCTCTCGTCTCCTCCTCTGACGGGCGGTACAGGTCCACTGATGAATACAGCTGCATTCAGAGAGTTTACAGTATTTAATAATCCAGTAAAGTCCTGCTTCAGAACCTCAGACTGTTGTTTGGACACATCGTTTGACCCTGTATGCAGAACAATGTTTGTCACAGTTGGATATTCATCTGCAATTTGAAGAATTCTCTCCTTCAGGTTGTTGACCATATCCTTAGGAAAGCAGAGGACTTTAGTGTTCTTACCGCACATCCTTTGTACATCCTTTACGGCAGAGTCGCCCACAATCAGAGTTTCAGGCCTAGCCTTTAGCTTTCCCTGTGGCCTTTTACTTTTCAGTAGATTTTCAGACCTTACTTCGCTACTTTTAGATGGATGGTTGTCCGATATAGATCCAGGGTCCTTTGATAGTGGAGCAAATCTGTTCTGCAGTTTCACATTCAGTTGTTTTGGAGGTTTGTTGTTAACCTTCCTATTCACGGTTGTCCAGTCCTGTTTCCTCTCGTATACAGGGGTAGAAGAGCTTCTCTGTCTCGTAGGAAGTGAAGGCCAGTCGGTTTCAGAGATTTCAGCTCGCTGTGCTCTGCCTGTGATACGTCCTCCCCCTTCCAGGAGACATGATTTATGTCTTGGTATTGCACCAAGACAGTCCAAGGGGGGATTATCGCTTGAGGATTTATAATAGTGCACAAAGTCTACTTTCTTGGGCATGTTATCTGTGCTCCTTAGCTGTGTACTAGCTTGCTCATCGCCATTGTTTTGAATCAAAGGCAAGGTTGTTTCATTTCCACACAGTCCATTTACCTCCACGTTTACTTCTAAGCGATGAATTTTTGTCTCCAGTACTGCAATCTTCTGCAGGAGGCTGTGGTAGTCATCTGTGGAGAGGGAAGGCATCTTGTTGCTAGTTAGCCTAGCGGTTAGCACCTTTCCAGGCTATTGAGGCTGTTCGGTGCCCAGACGCTGTAATCAGGCTTCAGCTGTGTCTAGGCCACAGACACACGGAGCACTGAGGATAAGGTAACTGTAAAAATGTTGCTGTTTCTGTTAAGAACACTTTAGTCCTAATGATCTATAAGTGTCCAGAAGCTATCACAGGTAAGCTCATACGGAAAAAAGGGAAAAATCAGCATAAAAATCAATAAAAATCAATAAAAGAAGCAAAGCATTTAAAGAGCAAAGAGATGAAGCGTCCACACTCACAAAAGGGGAGGAGCATAGCCCATCTTGAACATCTGATGACCTGTATAGTGCACTATATGTAGTATTTTGTATTGAATTAATTGAAGACTGGGATTTCTAATTAGATGAAAGGTTTTTAAGCAAATTTGAGACCAGACGTTTTGGTCTAAGTTAACTGATAAATTCGCTTCCCATTTTGCAATAGGAAGTGATATTGATTCATCTGTTTTATAAAGCATTCTGTATATTTTGGATAGTAATTTTGGGGGTTTTAAGAGTAAGAAATTGAACCACACTTGGTGTTTGTAGTTCAACTTGACCCGGTTTAAATTTCTTTTTTACTATGGATTTAATTTGTTGATATTCTAAAAATCTTTTCTTGTTGATCCCATATTGTGTAACTAGTCTGTCAAATGAAATAAATTCTGTACCTTCTAGTATATGTTCTAAATATTTGATTCCTTTACCACTCCAATCTGAAAGGTTTATCATATTATTGTTTTGTAATATGTCAGGGTTGTTCCAGATAGGTGTACGTTTGCATGGGATTAATGAAGACTCTGTCAACTTCAGAAACTCCCACCATGCTGTCAGAGAAGAGCTAACGTTGATGCTTTTGAAGCATTCATGTCGTTGGATGTTTGAGCTGATAAATGGTAGATCTGAAATCTCTAGATTATTGCAAAGTGCTTGTTCTACATCTAGCCAAGGTTCATCTAAAAGGGTATCTTTTAGCCATCCTGAGATAAACTGAAGCCTGTTGGCTAAGAAGTAGTGCTGAAAGTTAGGTAGTTCTAATCCTCCTTTATCCTTGGTCTTTTGTAGTGTTTTTAAGCTTATATGTGGGGGCTTATTTTTCCAAATGAATTTGGACATATATGAATCTAGAGATCTGAACCAATCTTGTGGCGGTTTAGTTGGGATCACTGAGAATAAATTATTTATTTTTGGTAAGACCATCATTTTTATAGCGGCAACCCTTCCCATGAGTGATATGGGTAGACATTTCCACCTAGCCAGATCACCTTCTACTTTCTTTAAAAGTGGGATATGGTTTAAATTTAGTTAGATCTGCAAGCTTGGGAGAAACATTAATACCTAAATATTTTATATTTCCCGATTGCAGTGGAGTAGAAGAGGAATTATGGAAGGAGCAATTAATTGGAAGGACTGTAGATTTTGACCAGTTAATTGAGTAATCTGATATTCTCGCAAAAGAGTTTATCAATTCAATCACCCCAGAGATATTGGTTTGTGAAATTTGGAGAAAGAGTAACACATTTTATGCCCTTAATTACTGAATTCTGTCTAATTGCTGCTGCTAGTGGTTCAATAAAAATTGCAAACAGTGAAGGAGAGAGAAGCTGGAGGATGTCTGGTCATTTGTTCTGACACAAGCTGTTGGGGAATTATATAATATTTTTAACCAGTTGATGAAAGAAGATCCAAAACGAAATTTGTGTAAAGTTGCAAATAGAGATTTCCAGTTAACTCTGTCAAATGCTTTTTCTGCATCTAAAGAAAATATTGTAGTTTCAAGGTTTTTACTGTATGAGTAGTCTATCAAATTAAGTAATCTACGTGTATTTGTTGATGAGTGCCTACTTTTTATGAAACCGGTTTGGTCAGGATGAATTAAGAGGGGGGGTATTTTCTCTAGTCTCTTCGAGAGAGCTGCCAATTGCGCTGAGTTCCTGCTGTGTTGAGCCTATCAATTTCTTCATTTAGTCCTAACCTTTTCAATTGCTCTTAATTTCAGGGGACTTTCCAACCTGTTTGTTCAAAAGAGCCAAAAGAAAATCTTCATCTATGTTGGAGTAAAAACTAGATGCTTTTATTGGAATATACACTGATAATGCTTACCGTCCTGTCATTGTAAACCAGTCAAAATAAATAAATAACACATTGTGATCGTGCTGAAGACCACCGACAGCAGTCCAGGCATCAGGTGGGATAAAGGAGCTGGAAACATCACCTTATAAAGAAAAAAAGACAACAGACTGAATGAAAAGGAGAAGTCTCCTTCATTGCACGTTTTTAACCAATCACAAGCCTCTTCTTTCCCCTTCTTTCACTCTAGACTTTTGACGAATCAGGTATCTCCTTCTTCCCCCTTCTGCCACCTTAGACTTTTGACCAATCACCGATCAGGATGAATTGCACTACTGTACTGTCCATCCCCAATGGCGGAGGGCGATGGGAGACAGACATGCACAACAGTATCTTCTGTATAAAAAACTGGGGTGGGTGACACATGCAACACCACAGATACACTTAGAGGGAAGTGAGAATGAAACGGTAGAATGATATATGGTAGATTTAAATGACCACCCTGAGCTCAAACAGATTCCAGACATTTTGTGGTCAAAAGGGAAGACTGATGTAGGGTTAATGATAACAACAAACCCAGTAGTAATAAAGCTTAAAACCTCATATAGACCCAGAGTGAAACAGTACCCCCTCAAACCAGATGCAGAAGTAGGGATCAAGTCTGTAATAGAATGACATGATTAAAGCAGGAATACTGGTAGAAGCCCCAAATGCACCATGTAACACGCCCATTTTTCCAGTGAAAAAAGCAGATTCTCAGTCGTGGCGCATGGTTCCAGACTTGAGGGCTGTAAATCAAGCCAATCAAGTAAATCAAGCTGTAAATCGCACTATGTCTCCCAGACCCCCATATCTTGCTAAATCAAATAAAACCGGGCATGACACATTTCACAGTGGTAGATCAGAGTAATGCTTTCTTTTCCATACCAGTGCATGAGAGCTCGCAAGGCTGGTTTGGGTTTACATACCAAGGTAAAAAATACACCTACAGTAGATTACTAGAAGGTTTTGTGACAGCCCTACCCTTTTTATGCAGGCAATTACTAATTGTCTGTCTGATTTCTTAATACCATCCCACTCACAGATACTAGTTTACGTGGATGATATTTTGATAGCATCTGACTCAGAACAAAATTGTAAAACCACGTCTATAGCGCTGCTGACACATCTAGCAAAAACAGGGAATAAAGCGTCACTTTCAAAGTTACAGTGGGTACAAAAGGAGATGAAATTCTTAGGTTGACAGCTCAGTTCAGCAGGGAAAAGCATACACCCAGAGAGGAAAGTGGCTATTTTAGCAGCTCCGAGGCCAGTGAAAAAGAAACACATATGCAGTTTTTAGGACTGTCTAATTATTGTCGTTCCTGGGTGCCCAACTTTGCTGAAGTGACTCAACCACTGTTAGACATGATGTATAGTGAGTCTTTAGCAATGTCAGATAGTCTGAACTGGACTCCAGAGGGAGAGCAGGCATTTTGCATGTTGAAACAACTGTTGACAAGTGCGACTGTGTTAGGATTGCCTGATTATAATAAGCCGTTTGTCCAAACAGTTGACTGCAAAGGACATTTCATGACCTCAATGTTAGCACAAGACAGCGGGGGAAGAATGAAGCCAGTAGCTTACTATTCTAAAAGATTAGATCCAGTTGCTTGTGCTTTGCCTCCGTGTGTGAGATCAGTATGTGCAGCGGCTCAAGCTGTACAATATTCCGGGGAAATAGTTCTATTTCACCCTTTGACACTGCTAGTTCCACATGAGGTAGATGCTTTACTGCTGCAGACTAAAATCACAACACCTGCAAGTGACAGAACAGGTGACAGGTGACAGACAGGTGAATGTCACTGCTACTCTCATAACTACACATAACATTCAGTGTGTGAATGGTGAATGTGTGTGTGAATGGGTGGATGACTGGTTGTGTAAAGCGCTTTGGGGTCCTTAGGGACTAGTAAAAAGCGCTATACAAATACAGGCCATTTACCATTTACCATAACCATAAAGCGATGCACAACTCTGAATCCGTTGACCCTTCTGCCAACGGAGGAAGAGGGCACTTCTCATGAGTGTAGAGAGCACGTGGAGAAGGAGTATAAGCCCAGGGATGACTTAACAGATGTGCCACTTGGTGAGGGAAAGGTTTGGTTTGTTGATGGTTCGAGTTTTAAAACAGCAGAGGGACAGGCTAAAAAAAGTTTTGCTGTAGTAGATAATGAGAAAGTTATCCGTGCAGGACAATTAGCATGTTCCATGTCTGCTCAAGCAGCAGATAGTAGCTTTAATGGAAGCATGTAAAGCTACAGAGAGACAAAATGTGACAATATACACTGATAGTCAATATGCATTTGCTACATTACATTTCTTTGCAGCGCAGTGGGCAAGACGAGGTATGACAACCTCGACAGGGAAACTTGTAGAACACGCCAAACTCCAGCAAAATCTGCTGGAAGCAGTATTATTGCCCAGTAGAATTGCCATTTGTAAATGTGCAGCACATACTTGAGGGAAAGATCCAGTCACATTAGGGAATGCCTTTGCAGATAAGATCGCAAAAGCGACACCAGCACACAATGCCTATTGCATGAGATGTATTGGCAGACATGCAGGCCCACTCACCTACTGCAGAAAAACAGTTGTGGCTCACAAAAGGAGCAAGCTTGCAAGATGATGTGTATTATCTATGTAATAAACCAATACCGCCTAAGAATTTATATAAGACTGCTGCGATTTTGAACCATGGGCCGTGCCATGTCTCAACTGGGGGGATGATGGTAGAAGTAGAGCAACATTTTCATACTCTGGGATTTAATGCCTTTTCAAAACATTTTGCAGATCATGCATGATATGTTGCAAGCACAACTCTCAGGGTAATTTGAGACCTAAGAGAGGGAAATTCCCCACACCCAGTCACCCATTTCAAGTTATTCATATGGACTTTATAGAGCTGTCCAACTGTAATAACTATAAGTACTGTCGAGTGATAGTGTGCCCTTTTTCAAAGTGGGTAGAAATTATCCCAACTAGGAAAGCAGATGCTATTTTGGTTGCCAAAGCAATATGTAAGAATATTATCCCAGAAAACGGGATTCCAGAAACTATTTATAGTGATAATGGCCCCACTTTGTAAATGAAGTGATTGGGTACATGGCACAGCATCTAGGGATAACACTAAAACAACACTGTTCATATCACCCACAAACTGCAGGGTTGGTAGAAAGAACTAATGGGACAGTAAAGCTAAGACTTAGGAAATCAATGGAAGAGACAGGCAGGACATGGTTAGACTGTATAGAATTAGTTAAGACGTACATGAGGATTACTCCAACAGAGAACGGTCTGACACCCTTTGAGATCATATATGGTAGACCATTTAGAGTTCCAGTTTTCTGTAGTGATGATAGAAAACCAGAAGAGGAGAACACATTAGCAGATTGGATGCTTAAAATGTTAAAAAGTAAAGAAGGCATGAGAACAAATGATCTGCCAGATGATTCTGTTTCCCCACAGGAGCAGAGCCCTATTGGGTGCTGTTGACGACGCCCACAGCGGTGAAGATTGCAGAGAGGCCCACTTGGATACATCAAGTGCACTGCAAGAAGGTAACACACTTCCTGGCCGACACTGAGTAATGGTGTAAAGTCCAGGGTACAAAGGGGGAAGAAAGCCTCTAGGGTGAAGAAACCAACGGACCCAGGACACATTTAGAATGGCTAAGAATGTGCTGTGCACCTCCTTGAGCCTGTTAGCCCTGGTTGGGTTGACAGGAGCGCACTGGGACAAAGCAAATCACACCCAGTACCCGCATGGGTTTTCAACCAATTACGGGTGGCAGTTTATGAACACAACCGCTCACATAAACAACAAGACTAATTGTTATGCTTGTGCACACATGCCACTGTCTACACATTCTTCTAGGCTATGGCTATATAGCTAACACTGACAACTTCTCAACTCCCCTGAACTTGAATGGGAAGGTTGATTCGCCAGTAGATGGAAAGGTGAGTTGTTCTGCTAAGACAGATCTGCTGGCCTGGCCCCAAATATCTGACCCACTGCCAGACATTATACTGCTAAACAAACTGGAAGCAGGCCAATTACCAATGTGTATGAAGGGCAACGGGTCAGTCCAGGTTGGGGATTTGCCATGGCATTTGTGCAACGTCGCCTATTCTTTTTGCCCTCGTTTGAACAGAATTAAGTGCCTGACATGTCTGATGAATGCCAGGTGTGCGAGTGATGAAATTCAGCGAGCAGTAGACTGTGCATTTGACTCCTCATACGAAATGGCAATTACTGAGGTAAGACAGAATGTGACCATTGCTCAACGATCGCACCAACACCTAGAGGTATGAGGGTGGTTGCAGACTGGTATTTCTTATGTGGACATAAGGCCTATCCATCTTTACCAGTGCAGTGGGTTGGTCTATGTGCACTCGTGAAATTATCTGATCATGTTTTCTTCATGGAGAGAATTGAACACCATCCAGAATTAAAGACAAAGAGAGACATACTGAGCGCAAGCACGGGGCTCACGGATTCAATAGTGGTCCTCTGGGAATTTCGCATCTGGGGACCCGGAGCCAAGTTCTTACAAGGATTGTTCCCATGGGTTGGGGTCGGGAAAGTTGGAACTCATGTAGAAATCAACAGATATGCACTACTGAGACACATAAACTGAACCCAAAGCCTTGGGACAGCCTTAGCGGAGAAGCAAAAGGCCATTAGGACATTGGTATTGAAAAACAGACTGACTTTGGACTTGATAACTGCATCGCAAGGAGGAGTATGCAATTTGATAGAAGAAACATGTTGTACGTTTATACCAGATGGATATACAACTGGAGGAGACATTTATGAAGGACTGCAGAATTTAACCACATTGCAGAAATACATGAGGAATCACACACCGGGAGGAGATGCACCACAAAGCTGGATAGCTTGGTTAATGTCTGGACCATGGTGGTATCTTCTTTTGAAAATATTAACTCCTCTTCTTGGACTGTTAACATTGACTTGCTTATGTATAGGATGCATTTTACCTTGTATGAGATCAATGCTAACTAAAATGATTTCTAATACATTTGTTAACTATGTACTTTTGCAACAATATGAAATGAATGACATGACAGAAGCCTGTGTATGAATGACGCCTGTGCTGAAAATGTCAAGCAAGTGGTGCATGGCTGAGAATATATTACACAGGAATAATCTGGAGCATAAAAATGACAAAACAGGAGGAAAATGTTAGAGTGAATTGTTAAATGTTGTCATTTTTATGCTTACCATCTCTACATTGTTTCAAACTGTGTGATCAAAGACATTCCTTTGTTCCCCTCCCCAGCCTGTCAAATGGTGGGGGAGGCTGTAGTGTTTTATTACAGGCACATCCCATGTGAAGGTTCTGTTTGTTGTTTAGTAAACTTCCTGCCCCTTATGGCCTCACATGTGTTGAGGAATTGAGCCATATATAGGGTGTGGGGGAGATTACCCTTTTTATGACCAAGGATGTTGTTAAAGACAGTTGTAATCAGAAAGCCACACACACACAACACACAAACACACACACACACACTAACACACACATATTTACACAAACACACACACACACACACACACACACAGTGCCTTGTTTTTTGTAACCATAAGGGGGGGGGGGGGGGGGGGGTGCAATGGGAGGTGCTTGGGTGAACTGAAACTGTTTAAAAGGAGGCAAGTGGAGGCCTGAGTCGAGGTTGTCTGTGGTGGGATTCAGAATGCTTTCCTGAGACACCGACCGGGGCCTCCCTTGCGCAAGTAAAATTGACTGATCGCTGTTGCCTTGCTTCCTTCCTTCACGGGAATAAGTCTCATGAGTCAGGGAGGTCTAAGTTTAGACCCGACAGTCACGCTCGTGTCCGGAGTTAGCGGTGTTAGCCAGGACTCCGTTAGCAGTGGTTCCCAAACTTTGTTTGCCAGGCAACCCATTGTTTTACAAGAAAAATGTTCGCAAAGCCTTCAGTTAATCCAAAATACTGCAGCAAGAGTACTGACAGGGACTAGAAAGGGAGAGCATATTTCTCCTGTATTGGATTCCCTTCATTGGCTCCCTGTTAAATCCAGAATTGAAATTAAAATCTTGCTCCTCACATACAAGGTCCTAAATAATCAGTGATAGGTTTGTAGCTTGAACCTATTCGCTGGAACGTTGAAGACAATATAATTACACAGCAAAGCAAGACACGAAGTAGGCAAAGTTCTTTATGTTTCTCGTGCACGGGAGAGAACCGGACAAACGCCGTTCCTTCGCTTGACCCCAGTTGCTCTCGTCCGCTCCCCCGTAACACTGCTCTTTTATTGAGGTTACATGAATATGCATAGGTTCATTAACATACAATGTCTACATACAAACAAAGAGTACCTTGCCTGTGTGTGTGTGTGTGTGTGTGTGGGGGGGGGGGGGGTCAGAGTGTGACCCCATAAATGACTTCCCTAAACCTGCTGGTCTGGAAGTCCAGCAGTTCATCTAAACAAAAGGCACTTAGCCTAAAACAGATATAGCCACGTTTATCCTACCATAAAACAATAAGAGAAGGTATGACCTCTCCCATGCTCCCAGAGTGTGGGTGTGGATGCCAGAACACTGGAATGCGCACAAAGCCTTTGCAGACTATTAAGGATCACACATCCTATCACTACACAATCGATTATACACCTCTACCAATCTAAAAGTAATTATAAAACTCTAAGCATATATAAGTAGATATTTCTAAGCATAAATGACAATCAACATTACAAAACCTAACAATCAGGCCCCATCTTATCTTAATGACCTTGTAGTACCATATCACTCTATTAGAGCACTTCGCTTTCGCACTGCAGTTTCACTTGTTGTTTCTAGAGTATTTAGAAGTAGAATGGGAGGCAGAGCCTTCAGTTTTCAGGCCCCTCTTCTGTGGAACCAGCTTCCAGTTTGGATTCGGGAGACAGACACTATCTCTACTTTTAAGATTAGGCTTAAAACTTTGCTTTTTGCTAAAGCATATAGTTAGGGCTGGATCAAATGACCCTGAATCCTCCCTTAGTTATGCTGCAATAGACGTAGGCTCCCGGGAGATTCCCATGATGCACTGAGTTTTTCCTTTCCAGTCACCTTTCTCACTCACTATGTGTTAATAGGCCCCTCTTTTTTTTTCTTTTTTTTTGCCTGTCCTGTTTAGCTCTTTTGCCATCAGAATTATTGTCTAAAGGCGAAAAAAGATGCCCAACGGATTTTCTTTACCAAATTGACCATCCCAGCTTTGCCGTAATGGTCCATTTGATTCACCTTTTATTATTTATTTTATTTTCACTTGCTGAATACGGGACAGACTTGACTGGGGGAAAGAAAAGGGAGAAAGAAAGAGAGAAAGAAAAACAGTTGAGAAGAGGGACGGGGGAGAAGGACAAAAAACAAAAACCAACAGAATAAGCAGAAAAAAAAATACATATATTAATCACCTGGATCACCTGTTGAGAAAGAAAAAAGAAAACAAGCAGAAGAAAACGAGAGTAATAGAATAAACAACATCACAATGATATATGGGAATATGACAGTAAATACTAAATATTAAACATTATTGTGCAGCATGTAAGATTGACAGCGCACAGTGTGCCTTGAGGTAGGAGCCAAAAAGGGTGTAGTTTGTGTGTGTGAGCACTCGTGTGTACACCTGTGAGCATGGACGCGCTTGTTTTTAAAAGGTTCCTTCATGTAATGATCTGCTAGAGGGTGTGGGGGGGCCACAGCCCCGTCCTCCACGGCATGAAGCAGGTATGGAGGAGATCAAAACTCCAGACATCCAGAGGCCCCCAGAACACAAGAGACCAAGGAAGACCAACAGAGGGGCAGCTGAGCCACTGTCCCAGAAAGAGCTGAGGAGAGTCCCAGATGAGGGGTCACCCAGCAGCCACGGAGCAGAAGCCGGGGGGGCTGCAGTGACGTGCCCGTGAGCTCCGCCGGCAGCCAGCTGTGCCTGAGTGACCGACCCCCAGGCCGAGAGGCCGGGGGCACCCCACCTCCGAAGTGTCCCGAGCGAGCCCCAGGCTCCAGGCCCCGATAAGCAGCCGCCAAGGAGTGAGCCGGTGTGTACCTGGACACCCATCCCCGGACACAAAGAACCACCAACGCACCGATGTCTGAGGGAGTCCGCCCCCGGCAGGGGAAGTGGTGGGGGGAGATAGGCCTCCAAAACTTGGAGGGCCTGAGATGTCCTCAGAGAGGTGGCGTCTGATACCCAACCTGACATATAGACACAGACATACAGGCACACACAGATACAAACATATGACCACCTATAGCAAGCACTTTGGCGACAGTGGGAAGGAAAAACTCCCTTTTAACAGGAAGAAACCTCCGGCAGAACCAGGGTCAGGGAGGGGCGGCCATCTGCTGTGACCAGTTGGGGTGAGAGAAGGAAAACAGGATAAAGACATGCTGTGGAAGAGAGACAGAGATTAATAACAGATATGATTCGATGCAGAGAGGTCTACTAACACATAGTGAGTGAGAAAGGTGACTGGAAAGGAAAAACTGAGGCGGGAGCCAGTGGAGGTGGAACAGAGACAGAAAAGAGAGTTGTTCACCCAAACTTTCTGAGTCCTGTTGGTCAAAAAGTCCAATATCCACAGAATTAGCTGATCATCCAGGTGAAATCAGGTGGAAAGTTTAGTGGCCAGGATATGAGGCTGCAGAGTGTTGAACGCTGATGAGAAATCAGCAAACAGAATTCTGGCGGAGGAGTCAGGGTGCTCTAGATATTTGTGGATGGAGTCCAAGATGAAGATTTTTGCATCATCAACACCTGTGCGTGCATGGTAAGCAAACTGGAGCGGGTCCATCAGGGGGTCAGTTGCTCTTACGATGTGCTGTTTTATGATCTTCTCCATGGCCTTCATCACCAGGGAGGTGAAAGCCACAGGATGAAGATCATTCAGAGACTTTGAGTTGTTTCAAAGTTGTGGTGAGGGCTCTCACCACATCCTCAGTCCTGAAGGTGAGTGCAGAGCTGCCAGGTTTGAGTGAGGATCTAGACTCCTCCAGCTGGGTGATGCGGTCTGTCTCAAACCTGGTGTAGAAAGCGTTGAGGTCGTCAGGGAGGGAGGAGGGATTGCTACCCTCCACCTAGATGGTTCTGGTGGTGGTGACTGCAGTATTCTCAGAGGCCATGATTTTGAGGCCCTGCCAGGCTGAGTGGAGGTCCCCTGTGGTGAATTTTTTTTCAACTGTGTTTTTATACTCCAGTTTAGCTGTTTTTATGGCCCTATTGACCTCCCTGTTGACCTCCTTTTTGTCCAGTGCAGAGCCGGTGAAGAAAATCATCTTTTTTTATTAAGGATTTCCTTGAGTTCCTTGGTGAGCCAAGCTTTGTTGTTGGGGTAGATGGAGAATGTTTTTGAGGGGATCATTTTGTCAACACAGAAGGAGATGTATGATGTCACCGTGTTGATTTGTTCATCGATGTCATCAGAGGGAGAAAGAAGGCTGTTCCAGTCAGTGGCTTCAAAACATCCTTGTAGGGTGAGGATACTTTCCGCTGTCCACTGCTTGATGTTTTCGGTGACCTTTTGACAGGGGATTTCTTAAAATCACCCACAGTTCTTCAGCTGAGACACTTGAATTAGAAAACGCAAACACTGCAGTTGTCTTTACTTGCGAGGACAAGTGACAGAGCGCTCCTACACGTAAGAGACACTCACGGACTTGCGCTTTGTCACCATCTGCTTTCTTTATTTATACAACAGGAATTAATACATTCGTTCAGTGACATGAGCATGTGCATATGTGATTGTGTGTGTATGTGTGTGTGTGTTTGTGTGTGCAAAGTCATAACTGCTTGTTCAACTTCTTACTATCGCTGTGGAAAGATTCAGATACAAATATCAGAACACGTTTCATAAAGAACAATCAGTTCTGAGCAATGAAAAAAACAATCAGTTCTAAACAAGGAAAAGGTCATCATGCAGTATTCTATCATCAATAAACTTATATCACTTAAAGCTTATACTGACTACTCAGTACAATTTTCCATTGACACCTTTTTAATCCCCTTGATGACTGGGGTGTAAGCAGGGGCCAGCAGGATGGTGTGGTGGTCTGCTGAGCCAAGAGGGGGGGAGGGAGAGGGCTTTAAATGCATCTGGTACAGAGCCATAGCATTTATCCAGAGTCTTCCCCTGACGTGTGCTGCATGTAACATACTGCTGGTATCCTTTAAGCAACTTGTCAGGGGGACACTTGTTGAAATCACCCAGGATGAACTGGGAGAGTCCGGTGATAACTGTTCCAGTTTGTACAGAGGGTTGGTGATGTACTCTGTGGCTTTAGCTGTATCAGCTCTGGGGTGGTAAACCAAGATGATGAAAAGCTGTGGGAATTCTCTAGGAGAGTTGTAAGGGCACAGGGAAACAGCCAAAAGCTTGATGTCTTTAGTGCACAGCTTCTCCCTCACAGTGGCTGTAGAGCACCAGCTGTTGTTTACATACAGACACATGCCGCCGCCATGTTGCTCGCGGTCTCTGTCCAGACGAAGAGCTGATGAAAAGCCATCAATTGACAGCGCGCTGTCGTCATCGCTGTTGTTTAACCATGATTTCGTGAATGCCAGAATGGAGGCAGTTCTGTACTCATGCAGCATTACTGGAAATATTCAGTGTTTATTCGCTGGTTTGTCAGTAGCTACTCCTTAAAAGCAAATCTACCATACATCTGTTTGTCCGTCACCAGTTAATTCACGACACCAGTTAATCTAGAACACCGGCCCCAACCTCATAGCCCTGATACGATGGACTCTGTGAAAGGTGATGTTCTTCACGGTGTCCTCCGACAACTTCAGGTGGGTTTTTTAATGAAGCTTTTCACCGTTATCTGTGAATGTCAATAGAAAATTGTAGTCAGTATAATCTTTTAATAATATAAGTTTGCATGTGATAGAATACTGCATGATGACCTCTTTATAACTCAGACTGTTTTCGTTCACTGTGACCCGTTATCATGCAGGGAAGGAGCAGTACCTGCTAGATAAGAGCTTAATAAGCAGTTTCACTTTGTACCAGGTAGAGGAGCCTCTCCTGGCACACGCGCACTCACACACTCACATATCCGCACATGCTCACGCATCAACATTCCACTGAACAAATGTATTAACTATTGTATTACTCTTCTTGTGTATAAATAAAGACCAGGGCAGTGGCAGAGTGCAAGTCTCAGAGCCCTCACTCCAAGAGCGAGTGCTCTGTGGCTGCCCTTGCATGCAAGTAAAACTGTGTTTCTCCTCTCTGATTCTCAGCTGAAGAAGTGTCTTAGAGTACATCTCTTGACAGTGAAGGTTCTCAGTCATCCAAGCTTCTTCAGTTCTAGGGTCAAATGGTGAAGAGTCCCAGATTTAAGCCCTGTGGGAGTGTCCCCCCAAGAGGGACAATGGACCCTCTAATGATCCTCTACCTAATCACACGAGCCAAGGTGTGAAGATGGGTGTAGGTCACAATCAGCCAAGGTTTCAGGTGAGCTCATTGTGAAACCTAACCCCACCCTATCATGTAATTTCCTGAGGTCAGATGGCCCAGGATCTTCTTTCACTCCTCTTTCATACCACTTTCTTACAGTGTTTCACCATTGCTTTTGCATCCTCTTCAGCAGATTCTGAGATGCCAGAAAACACAAGGTTATCTATCATGCTATGGGCTTGCAGATGAATAACAGTCTTTTTATTTTTTATGTTAAACTGGGTCACATTCTCGGTAAGAGAGTTGACCGAGTCCCCATAGCGTGACGTTTTCAGCAGCATTTCCACCTGCTGCTGGCTCAACTCTAGGGATTTTCTCAAAGATTTAAATTCCCTGTGTAAAATCTCCACCAGGGACAACCTTACCTCGACGCTGGACAATCGCATATCGATTGACTCCAGTATGCCAGTCTTTGTTGACAGGCGATGTTGTGCTGGGGAGTCTGCCTGGTGACATCTTTTTTGATGGCCAGGGATTACAGGGATTACATTACTATATCCTCAAAGCACCAGTGAATGTAATCTTGGAGAGCGTCTAGACTCTGCCCGCTATTCTCCATGGTGTTGAAGATGATTAAGCAGATGTGGTTAGCTAGTTGATAATAGTTATTTGACAGTTGATGAGTACATTTGGTATACTTGAAACTTGAAAAAATCTTTGTTAAATTCTAAGCTACCATTCGTTTTCTTTCCACCAATTCTCCGGTGTCTGACATCACCTACAACATCCTCTGTCACTTACCTTTTCCCTTCACTTCCAACACTTTGCATTATTTTTCTTCACATCAATATATATTTCACAAGTAAGGGTGATGTGAGCTGCAAGTGGTCCCTGGGACGCAAGTTTGAGACCCCTGTCACAGACAGTCATTCAGAATGATTGGAAGTGTTTTCTATGGAAGTGTTCACAATACCACTGAAATTTTAAGAGGGTTATTTGCTTCATATGGACTCCCAGAAGAGCTTGTTTCAGACAATGGACCTCAAATTGTGTCAAAAGAATTCAGTCATTTCTTTTTCAATCAAAGGCTTCTGTGTGACCAATAAAACAAGGATTCAGTTTAGTTCAAATCTGATTTTTATTGTTGAGACAGCTAAGGTTCAATAAAACCATAAAATGATAAAATAAAATAATACAGAAAAGCAATAAAGTGAGCAAGTACCATAGAAATCAAAGAGACACGAACATCAATGGCTCCACATCCTAGAAATGCATTCATGCATGATTGGATTGAAGACAGAATAATGCTAAATGTTAAAATTAATAATGTTAAAATTTTTTGCTGTTTTAACTTAAGATCTAAATATCTGCAACATTTACAAGCATCTTGCAGTTTCCAATTTTGTATTATTGTTGAGACTAAAATGATTTTTTTTATATCAGTGCCAAAAGAGGGCAGCATAACCTTATGTGACTGTAAACCAGATTTTACATTTATTGTCAAAACAAACTACATTAACTAAATCCTAGCAAGTCACTTTTCCTTTTGTTTCTTTCTTACTTCTTTCTTACTCCTAAAAGGGCTACAACAGTACATACATACAAAAGAAATTTTGAATATTCTATTTGCCATATTGCCACAGTCCATGATACAGAAAAAAATGCAGATACTTTCCTTTGTCACTAACGTTGTGGGCACCAGGGGACACGGATTTTCACTAAAAATACATAACAATCCATTGTTTCAAGCTAAAAGCACTTGCAAGTACAAGAACAGAAACTCACATGCGGTCCATTATTTTTGTTTTATTTTTTTTGCAGCTGACATTTCAGGTCAGAAATGGTCAGTTATTACTAATGCCTGCTGCTGCCTCTGCTGGAGACGTTGCTGCAGATGTTGCTTTGCCCTCCTTTGCGGATGTTGTTGTGGTGCAGATGGCACCACCTGCTTCAGCTTCCATGCCTTCTGCTTCTATTCCAGCTTGTACACTAGGTTCCATTAGTTCTTTCCACTTTTTTCTAGTTTTTCTAGAAAGTTTTGGTTTTTGCAAGCTTTCAATCATAGATACAGGAATATCTCTAAGCTCTTTTATCCATTGAGCTTTATTTTCATCTTTATTTTGCCCTACAGGTTGCCCTCCATCTGCAGGTGGCCCTCTATCTGCAGGTGGCCCTCCATCTGCAGGTGACCCTCCATCTGCAGGTGGCCCTCCATCTACAGGTGGCCCTCCATCTGCAGGGTGCCCTCCATCTGTATTTTCATATATTTTCGCAAAGATGTTCTTGGTCAGCTCTTCTTTTGCTACTTCTGTTAAAATCTCTTTCAGTATCGTATCACCCTGTTCCAAGATCACTTTGTCATAAACAGCTCTTCTGCTACAACCGCATGTACAGCAATCACACCACAGTGACATCAGGGCAATCAGGAAAATGATAGACAAGAGCATACCGAATCCAATGGCCTAAAAAAGAATCATCAAAGATCAATTACAATAAGACAAAATTGTTAAATGCAGAGGAAAAAAAAAAAACTACAAAAAACCCCCAAACACTCACCCTTGATGTGTTTTTTAGAGAATTAATGGTCGCATTTTCCTCAGCTGTGATGTTGGTTTTATTTTTGCAGGCCAACTGTGATTGTACACATGTACTGCAACAGCAAACATACCAGTCTCCATCAACAAGCACAGAGACAGACCACAGCAGACCAATGCAAAATGCCTTGAAAATATGCTTCCAGAAAACGCCACATAACTGTGTCCTGCAAAGCTCCACTGAATAACGACAACAACGACGACAACAGTCAAAATCACCATGACATTCCTTCAATTTCAATTGACGACATGTATAATTGCAGGTCTTCTGTAATGGCTTGTCTATCCAAAGTATTAATAAAAAAATAATTAAAATTGGCAACAAAATGTATGTGCTGCAGTCTAGACCTACATCTTTGCAAGTGCAATGCATATCACGATCAAGTAAAATACTGTAAGTAAAACTGCCAACGATGGTAACAAAAACACCAAGCGCCGTAAAGGGAATATTTGTCAGAAAGTTCCTCATCTTTGGCAGACAGTTTGTATCTGATGAGCACTGCAGCTTGGAATGGGAACAAGGATCAGCAAGACCACAAGCATTTCCCTTTTGAAATAAAAAGAAAAAAAAAATTGTTCTGAAGGGGTGGGACTTTGTGACTGATATTTCTTTCCCAATCTTCATTTAGTATGAATGTTATGAATATTATTGAAATGGTCAACGTTTAGATAGGAGACTTTGAGAGTGACCTGGAACCTAACAGTCTAATATTGTCATGTTGATGCTGAATTTCATAAAGGGACCATTAAAAGTTTGTGGATAATGTCTCTCCAGCTCTTAGTATTTCTAGCAACTTAGAAATTACCCACTGAACATAAACCACATACAACCATGTAGTTCTTGTTCCTGAAACCTGCTGAGACTGCACTTTATCATTTGCGTTACCCACCATTTCATTTGGGTAATGCAGTTCAGTGAACACATTAATTGTTTATCAGTTTTTATTTATTTTTTTACTCAAATCCTGTTTTCACACTTTTTAACCTGAATGACTACAACCTGGAATATTTCAAGTTAACTAGTAAGTTATGGAATCTGTGGGTTTCTGGTTTTTACATTTTAAATTAAATTAAAATCTTGAGCTAGGGTATCCTGTGGTTAGGTTAGGGGCGGTTAGGGGGTTAGGGTAGGATTTGTGAAAGAAAACGCAATGAGCCCTCCCCACCTCGTCTGACGACTGGGTGGTTGGATAGAGGGTCACTGGGAATGCACGGGCCACCGCACGTCATGCGTAGTCCCCCATTCCCCTTCCCCGTCCCTGTCTCCCTCTTTTCTTCCCTGAAAAGCGACCGTTTTGCCCCCAGGAGACCCTGAGATAGCACTTTTGGTCACTCCCCATTATATGGAACCCTGTATTTTGTTTGAAAATGATTTCCATTGTCACTATCATTCTTCTGATTTAGTATTATCCTCACCATTATTGCCATGTTCTATTATTTATAGTACAAATACAATTATTCCTATTTTGTACAGACACATCATCAGTAGTGGACCTTGGAATCATTGGGTGTTTCGGCCATTATCACTAGACACCCTCTTCAAAGGGAGGCCCCGCCAAGGTTGATCAAGCCCTGGAGTGTGTCCATCTATGCCAATTAGTGCTTATGCATCTACAAGCAGTTCTGGAGTTTTATTATTATTCTCTCGTGCTTTTCTTTTTTAGATTATCACATTAAAAAATGGTTTGCTATCACCTGCCATTAAACCATGAGTTTTAGGATAAAGGTTTTCGATCTTATATGAATAATCCTCAAGTTAATAAAGGTTTCCGTATGATTTGCGTTATTGTTTTCAGCTACTGCCTTGTTTATTAACTATCGATTAAACACGAGGTTTGCCACTTTTATTGAATTTATTCTGGGGGTTTTTTCGGAACGGGTTTTTGAATTTTCAGTTTTAAGTAAGGTTAAGTTTAGGATTAGTGACTTGTATATAGAGTAAATTGAAACATGTCCTAGGTCTCGTTGCATCTACGGCCCGGTCATCTAAGCTGGACCGGGAGATGTGAAGAGCTAGGTCCCGGTGCACCTTCGGCCCAGTAACCTAAGTTATACTGGGAGATGTGAAGAGCTAGGTCCCGGTGCATCTTCGGCCCAATCACCTAAGCTGGATTGGGAGATGTGTAAGGCTAGGTCCCAATGCATCCTCGGCCTGACCACCTAAGCTGGGACAGGGGATGAGGTGAATCAAAAAGGAAAAAGATCCTAGGTCCCGGTGCATCCACGACCTAGCCACCTAAGCTGGGCTAGGGGATGAAATTTGGAAGGGGTGGCAATTAAAAGGAGCCCAATTGTTCTTTTAGGGAAAAAAGAATTCGTCATGTGTGATGCAAAATGGTCTGTTGCAGTGATGAGGCTAACCCTCATAGAAGACTGGGCCACGTTTAAGGTCCTGCCGCCCTGGACCACCACATCCCACGTGCTGTCCTAGAGTCAGACCTGGGAGGGCCGCATACTTACCCCTTGCACAGGTTAACAGATTGGTTGTTAGCAATAGACCCTTGCCTCATACACCGCACGACCCCAGGTCTTTGCAACGAACAACATAAAACATATAGTAAGATGCTTACCCCAAGAGCTCTTCTCGCAGTCTGCAAATCGGTCAGGATGAATTTTAAAAAATTACTGCATTACCCTGGGGAGGTCACTTTTTCACATGTCTGTTACTATCATGGTTCACCTCATTGTTACAATATTTTGCTCCGTAATTGTGTAGTGCTCCATTTTAGAGTTAAAAAGTCATCGTTTTCTGATTGCCCTCAGCGAGACGAATAATTTGATATATAACATGTCAATATCCGACTTATAATAGATAGATTATTTTACCTTTAATGTCTTAGGAATATTTATTCCTGGCATGATGGGAAATAAATGGGTGTACCCCATTTTGTCATACTTCCTCATTCCCAGCATGCTTTGCGCCGCATTTACCTGCACCATGAGTGTATCTAGTATGAGCAAGAAGGATATCCCTCTCATTTCATTGGTCGTCTAATACTGGCAGGTGCCCCCCCGTAGGGACTGGCAGGTGTCCCCCCCCCGTAGGGACTGCCGGCCCCAGCCACTGAACCTCTTACCCTCAATGCCATGAGGGGTTCGTTGTCAAATATTAATATCTTGTGAAATTAATAAGTAACCTTTAATCTCCTCTCCGAAGAGGAAGTTGTCATCTGCCTATTTCCTGTAGCCTAGCCTAGCTTATAACAATTAGCTTAGCATCAGCCTAACATTAGTATCCAAGCTAAATTTGTATATTTCCATATCCCTTAAGGATAGTTATTTCCTGTTCCTTAGCATAGCATTGTATTAGCCTAGCATAACATTAGTCGCCAAAGGCAATTTTAATTAAAGTGTTTAATTCCAATTTAGGAAATTATGACCTCTATCATCCTCCTGCAAGGGGAAGTTGTCATCTGCCTATTTCCTGTAGCCTAGCCTAGCTTATAACAATTAACATCCAAGCTAAATTTGTATATTTCCATATCCCTTAAGGATAGTTATTTCCTGTTCCTTAGCATAGCATCGTGTTAGCCTAGCATAGCATTAGTCATCAGAGCTAATTTCAATTAAAGTATTTAATTCCAATTCAGGAAATTATGACCTTTATCCTCCTCCTGCAAGGGGAAGTTGTCATCTGCTTATTTCCTGTAGTCTGGTCTAGTGTATAGCGATTAGCTTAGCATTAGTCTAACATTAGCATCCAAGCTAATTTCAAACATATCTCCATATCCTTTAAGAACATTTATTTCCTGTTCCTTAGCCTAGCATAGCATTAGCCTAGCATAGCATCAATCACTAAAGCTAATTTTTTATTTATTATTAAAGTGTTTTAATTCCAATCAGGAATTTACGATCTTCTATGTCCCATTGTCAAGTGTAATAGCAAAGTATTAGCATGACCTAGTATTAGCTGCACAAGCTAATTTTGTCAAAATGTTTAATTCAAATGTTCTGAGAAACCAAAACATATATCTCCATGTCCCCAAAGGATAGTGACCTTTTGTTATTTCCTATTTGTTATTGTATCATTATATTAGCCCAGTAAAGTGTTAATGATTAAAATGTTCATATTAATTAGGGTTAGGTTTTGTTAAGGTAAGGAATTATATCGTGTTTTTGGAATAGCTGCCATTGACTTTATCATAGAATTTGGAAGAATTCCACCGAAAGTGTTCCCTTCCAATTTTGTTCATTGGTGGGAATATGGAAGTTGGAATCTGAATTCCAACCTAAAATCATTGCAAACAATGACCACCAGGGGGCATAGCATGATTAGGGAAAGGTTGGGAAATTTGGAATCCTTCCAAATTCTTTCTCTGGGAGGGGCTCAGAATCCCCAGCTAATTAGTGAAGTATAACTATAATTCCAAAAATCCACAAAGTCAAATTTAAGTTTATTCATATAGTACATTTAAAACAAAAACAATTGACCAAGGTGCTGTACAATTAAGATAATCAAAATGAATAAAAACATAAGAAGACATGATAACAGTTAAGAAAAAGAATTATAAAATTAGGCTTGAGTAAGAAATAAGAGAAATAAAAGTAGTACAAACTCATTCTGATTTAAAAGCCCAAGAATAAATGTGTTTTTAGTTCCTTCTCTTCCACTGCTTCCGGCGCTCCAAAGTACTTTTAAACTTGGCAAACGAAATCATTTTATATAGATTTATTATTATTCTTTCACATGTCCCGGCGATATGAGGCGCTAATAACACACTAACTACAGATCCCATAATGTAGCGCTGCAGCCTCCTTGCCGGCTAGGCTACATTTCAGAAGATGTTTTTCACCACAGCAAAATCACAAAGTGAAGCTGTTGTGAAAGAAAATTTTATTGTGGCAGAGGAGAAAGCCAAATCAGCCCATTTATCACTCTGAGGAGCTGAATAATGAAGGTGTGCGATGTCTTGTGTCCAGACAAAATGCAGATTTTGGCAAATGACAAATTTGGCAAATGTGAGCCTGAGCAGAAATACAATTGCTGATCGGGTTTGTGAGATGGTCACTGATTTAAGAACACAGTTGTGTCAAAGAAGCAAAGACTTTATTGCACACTCTCTTGCTGTGGATGAATGTACAGACTTGATGGACATTGCACAGCTGGCCATCATCTGTGGAGTGGAGTACAATTTGCAGGACAAGGACATTAAATCGATGCACTGGACAACGACAGGAAAGGTTTTAAAAATGTCTGTCAAAGTGTAACCGACATGCCCTGGGACAAACTTTTTGGACTTATAATAGATGGAGTGCCGGTGTTATGCGGTGAAAAAAGTGGAGTAGTCAGCAGGATGTGAGTAAAGATGCAGGAGGTTAACAGACTGGTTAACTGGTTAACAGAATACTGCATCATGAACCAGGAAACGCTGTGTGGTAAAGTCTTGAAAATGGAGAATGTAATGATCACCGTGACACAAACCGTAAATTTTATCCGAGCTAAAGGTTTAAATCACCGTCAATTTCAGTCTTTTATGTGGAAAATAGATTCAGTTTGCAGACATACCTTATCATATAGAGGTTCATTGGCTGAGTTGGGGAAAAGTTCTCAACAGAGTTTTTGAGCTCAGCAAGGAAACCTGTCAGTTCATGGACATGGCATGTATGACGCGATGAAGGCATTTCAAGTGAAGCTGTCACAAATGCACCAGTGCCTTACTTTTTGAACCAAGTCGGCACACTTTGCTGATAAACTGAGCAAACTGTGCACTGAGTTCACTAAGTTATTAATTTTTGTGTTTAAAAAACATTGTTTTAGTGTGTCAGTAAATATTTATCTTGTTTGGCCTGCGACCTAAATTGTGCCTTGAGTTTTTGCACCCTGTGAAATTGAGTTTGACACCCCTGATCTACGGTATCAAAGGCAGCACTGAGGTCTAATAATATTAAAATCGCAAAATCTCTCAAGTCAGTAAAAGTTAAAAGGTCATTAGAAACTTTTAAAATAGCAGTTTCAGTGCTCTGGTGCATTTTAAAACTAGACTGAAATACTTCACCAATGCCATACAAAGGTCTGGAGCTGACGGGGGATAACTTTCTCCAGGACTTTAGAAAGAAAGGGCAGTTTAGAAATTGGTCTGTAGTTGGATAAAACTGCTGGATCCAGGTTATGTTTTTTTAAGAATAGGTTCCACCACAGACTGTTTGAAGTCAGCAGGGACACACACAAACTGAAGACTGCTATTGACAATAGTAAGCAAACACATATCCACAGTGTCAAAAACATCTTCCAACAACTTTCTTTAAACAAGATGGAACAATATTCAGCGTACATCTTGTGGGTTTCAAATTGTTGACTTCTTCACTCAGTAATGGAAAGGACAAGGGCTCAAAATGATCAAATGCAACTGAAGCTGCCGTATGAACAGATGGGTCGGTAGTAGGAGGGATAATATGAGACCTGATATCTGCAATCCTATTAATGAAGAATTTCAGTAAGTTTTCACGTTGCTTTTGATGCTGCATGGGGAGCTGCAGTAGGTGGATTAATAACAGAATTAATCATGCTGAATAAAATATGAGGTTTGTGACAGTTATTAGACACAATCTTATAGAAATACTTTTTGCTGCTCTTAAAGCCTTCTGATAATTTATCAAAGATTCTCTAAGTACATTAAACCTGAAGTCTGTCTTTTTTTTCCATTTTCGCTCAGCTTTTCTACACATCTGAGTTCTCTGGGAGCATTATTATACCAAAGCTGGGTTTTAGATTTTAGACAACTGGTTTTGAGTGGAGCAATGAAAATGCTTTATCCCAAAGCCAAAATCTAAATCCAAATTCCAATAACACACTAACAAAACCTTTTTCTTTTTTTCAAGTACACAATCCCAAATGCCAACATTTGCATCTTAAATCCACTAATAAACTCTTTAATACCAAGAGTTATATCTCAGTTCCAAGATCTAAATCTCAAATACCAATAGCTGTGTCACTGTGAAAAATTTTAAAATTAATTGCAAACACCTGATGAGTATCTCTTGATGTACATTTAATAACATATTGCAATAAGGAGAAACCAGAGAAACGTGGCCTTGATGTCTTTTATACAAACACACAGACAAAAGTATTCAGCAACATTTGGGTTGTGAGGTTCACATAGCTGTCACTTACAGATTTATATCTCGAATCCTCCCTACTTGCTCCCTGATAAGGAGGAGCCCCGATATCTGTTTTACATCTCACATGAACTTACAATGCCCCAACTGTGTTTGTGTATCTGTGTGTGATAGAGTATAAAGACACATTTATTCTACAGACATATAAATGAGTAAGACTAAGTGACTAACTGAAGTTTACTAATACTAAAGTGATCAATACATAACAAAATGAATTTTCAATTACATTATCAAGGTTCCAAGAACATCTCATGAAAACTAACAAAATAATGAAAACTAGAAATAAAAACAAAATGTTAACGGAAATAGAAATAAAAACAAGACTGCGACAACTGGACAACTAACTAAAACTGAAATGACCGTTCACAAAACTAACTAAAATTAACTGAATTTATAGAGAAAATATGTTTAGTTTTTGTTCACGTGTGTGTGTCATACATTAGTCTAGGGCAGAGGTAGGGAACTCCAGGCCTCGAGAGCCGGTGTCCTACAGGTTTTAGATGTGTCCTTGACCTAACACAGCTGATTTAAATGGCTAAATTAGCTTTGAAGTTCTCCAGAGGCCTAGTAATGAACTAATCATTTGATTCAGATGTGGCAACCCAGGGTGAGATCTAAAACCTGCAGAACACCGGCTCTTGAGGACTAACGTTTCCTACGCCTGGTCTAGGGGGAAAATGAACTGTAGTTTCCATTTTTTTTCTTGCTTTGTCTCATTATGCCAGCAGGTGGCAAGTACCTCGGTCGAGTCGTCTGTGTTTCCGCTCCGTCCACGCGTAGCATCATGTCAGCAAAAGTCAAGAGAAAGCGCTAGAGTCAAATTTGGGATTTCTCTGAATATGACTGTGTTTCGGATAAAAGCAAGTGTCTTTTAGTGGAAAGAGATAAAAATTTGTGGGACATTTCTAAAAGGGAAAAATCCCACAAACCTTAAAGTGCACTTGAAAAGTTTGCAAAAGAAGGCTAAACTAGCTTATCTTGAGAAGGTAAGTGTGCACGCCCAAGCCCAAGGTTGGTCCATTCGCAGCAACATCACAAGCGAGAGGAAGTGTTGGTGAATATGTTTATTGAGATTAGGATATCTACACAACTGTGTGAGCTAATGGTCTGATTGGGGCCAAGATGGATATAGCAAAGCAGAAATTGAAAGAACTAATAAAAGAAGCGAGGAAGCTAACTCTGTGTGTAGATGGCTGGAGAAAAAGGGGATTAACAGGATCTTTCATGGGTGTTTCCGCTTGTTTTTACCACCCACCTGGGCCAGGTCCATGATGCTTTGCTTAACGTGCAACGAATGGAGCACCCACATACCAGGGAAGCCATCGCCCGCTGCACTGATCAGACATTAGAAGAGTGGGCTGTAGGGAAAGAGAAGGTGCTGCTCGTTGTAATCAATAATGGGGCCAACATCGTCAAGGCTGCACGGCTTCTTCAGAATCGCATGTAAACTGATTGATACCAACGGTTCTCAGGATGAGCAAAGAGCTGATGGAAAGAGCCGAGATAAAACTGTGGATAGAGTCTGAGTCGGAGGAGTCAGACATTGAGTGTGAGGAATGTGGAACACTTGGTGAGTGTTCCACAGACCTGGGAGCTTGAGGGTCATGCACAGTATCTTATCTTTTCCCAGGACTGCGCTCTTCTGGACAGAGATCTCCGATGTTGTTCCCGGGATCTGCTGGAGCCACTCGCTTAGCTTGGGAGTCACCGCACCTAGTGTTCCGATTACCACTGGGACCACCGTTACCTTCACCCTCCACATCCTCTCGAGCTCTTCTCTGAGCCCTTGGTATTTCTCCAGCTTCTTGTGTTCCTTCTTCCTGATGTTGCTGTCATTCGGAACCGCTACGTCTATCACTACAGCCGTCTGCTTCGTTTGTCTACCACCACTATGTCTGGCTGGTTAGCCACCACCATTTTGTCCGTCTGTATCTGGAAGTCCCACAGGATCTTAGCTTGGTCATTCTCCACCACCCTTGAGGATATCTCCCATTTTGACCTCAGAACTTCCACTCCATACTCGGCACAGATGTTCCTGTACACTATGCCAGCCACTTGGTTATGGCGTTCCATGTATGCCCTGCCTGCTTGCATCTTGCACCCTGCTGTTATGTGCTGGATTGTTTCGGGGGCATCTTTACACAGCCTGCACCTGGGGTCTTGTCTGGTGTGATAGACTCCGGCCTCTATGGATCTTGTACTCAGACCTTGTTCATGTGCTGCTATGATTAGCGCCTCTGTGCTGTCTTTCAGTCCAGCTTTGTCCAGCCACTGGTAGGATTTCTGGATATCAGCCACTTCCTCTATCTGCCAGTGGTACATACCGTGCAGGGGCCTGTCCTTCCATGATGGTTCCTCGTCTTCCTCCTCTTTCTTGGGTTTCTGCTGCCTGAGGTATTCACTGAGCACTCGGTCAGTTGGGGCCGTCTTCATGATGTATTTGTGGATTTTCGTTGTCTCATCCTGGACTCTGGTGCTGACACTCACCAGTCCCCGGCCTCCTTCCTTCCGCTTAGCATATAGCCTCAGGGTGCTGGGCTTGGGGTGAAACCCTGCATGCATGGTAAGGAGCTTTCTTTTCTTTATGTTAGTAACTTCTATCTCCTCCTTTGGCCAACTTATTATACCAGGTGGGTACCTGATCACGGGCAGGGCGTAGGTGTTGATAGCCCGGATCTTGTTCTTACCATTCAGCTGACTCCTCAGGACTTGCCTGACCTTCTGCAGGTACTTGGTGGTTGCAGCTTTCCTAGCAGCCTCTTCATGGTTCCCATTCACCTGCGGGATCCCCAGGTACTTGTAACTGTCCTCTATGTCTGCAATGTTACCTTCTGGTAGTTCGATCCCCTCAGTTCTGACTACGTTCCCTCTCTTTGTTACCATCCGCCTACACTTCTCCAGTACGAATGACATCCCGATGTCATTGCTGTATATCCTAGTTATGTGGATCGGTGAATCGATGTCTCGTTCATTCTTGGCATACAGCTTGATGTCATCCATGTACAGGTGGTGGCTGACAACTGCTCTGTTCCGTAGTCAGCATCCATAGCCAGTCTTGTTAATGATCTCACTGAGGGGGTTCAGGCCTATGCAGAACAGCAGAGGGATAGAGCATCTCGTTGGTATATCCCACACTTAATGGTGATTTGTGCTATGGGCTTGAAGTTGGCCTAGTGTTGTACGCCACATCCCCATTGAGTTCCTGATGAAGGCTCTTAGGGTCCTGTTAATTGTACAATTCTAGGCATTCCAGTATCCAGCTGTGGGGCATTGAGTCATAGGCCTTCTTGTAATCAATCTAGGCAGAGCACAATTTGGTCCTGCAGTCTCGGTTGACTGTTCTGTCTACCAGTAGCTGGTGTTTGTTTGTTTGTTTACTATGTGCAGTCAAAGGTTGCAGATCTCCGAACACAGCTGGAATCCATAGCTGTGCTTGCATTTTCACCTGCTGGACATCACTACCTGACAAGTTTAATTTTCTTCAGAACATTGCAGAGGCTGTGTTCGGAGATCTGCAACCTTTAACCCCACATAGTCAAGCTTTTCAGTTCAATCAGCTGCATTTCGATATCCTCTGTGTCCAGCCAGTTAATCCAAGGCCTTATTGACAGTATTTGGCTCTACATATCTGTGTGAGCAGATTTTCTCTCACACAAAGAGTGTCCTCAGGCAGCCGTCTGAATGCTGGACAATTGGAGACCTGTGTCTCTGAGTGGGAGACCAGAGATCACATTGATATGTGTATCTCTGTATTGTTGGGCGATCTTGGCTCAAGAGTTGGGAGTTTGCCTTGTAATCGGAAGGTTGCCGAGGGACTAGTAAAGCGCTATACAAATACAGGCCATTTACCATTTTTACCATTTAACAAACATGCCATATTGGCCCAGTTTATTTTTCTGATCATTGTTGTGAGGAGACCATAAATAGCGTTTACATTTTCTGTTGTAGAGTTCATTTGCTGTTATGGAGTTCTTGTTATGGATAAAGTTTCTTTTTTTTTGTTTCAAAATGGTTGATAACGATTCGCTGCCAACATCTGCAAACAAATATAATTCTATAAAGTTGTTCTACATAGTGTGTAACTCTCCATATAGAGTGTTATTAAATTTATTGCTAATGCAGTCATATGGCACATTGACTTCCGAGGAAATTTTAGACGTCACTCATCATCAGAAAGGTTGCCGACCCTTGACACAGACATTAATCTCAATTCCAAGAAAGCAATCTCTAATTCCAAAATCTTTCTCAGTTCCAGCAATACAATCGCAGATACCAAAAATTGTATCTGAGTTCTAAGATATCAATCTCTAATACCATAAATGTTATCTCAATTCCAAGAAAACAATCCCAAGTTTCAAGAGCTTCATCTCAATTCCAAGAAGTCAATCTCTAATACCATAAATTTTATCTCAATTCCATGAACACAATCCCAAGTTTCAAGAGCTTCATCTCAATTCCAAGAAGTCAATCTCTAATACCATAAATGTTATCTCAATTCCAAGAACACAATCCCAGGTTTCAGGAGCTTCATCTCTATTCCAAGAAGTCAATCTCTAATACCATAAAGGTTATCTCAATTCCAAGAACGCAATCCCAAGTTTCAAGAGCTTCATCTCAATTCCAAGAAAGCAATCTGTAATAACAATTTTTTTCCCAATTCCAAGCACACAATCCCAAATACCAAAAACTGTATCTGAGTTCCAAAGAAGCAATCTCTAATACCACAAACATTATCTCAATTACAAGAAATCAATCTCTAATATCAAAAACCTTTTCTCAGTTGCAAGAACACACAATCTCAAATACCAAGAGCTGTATCTTAGGTTCTCTTGCTGCCATGGCTGAATTTGTCCTGTATGTTTACAGTTTTTCCCAATTGTTTGCACACAATTACTTGTACTTCAGACACAATGACTACAACATGTAACTGATGCACCAACCCACTGAACCAATTCTGATAAACTACAAGCACAATTCCTGCGTGGCACTCAAATTGCAGCTTTTAAAACACACTTTTTTCAAAACACTACACATAATTTCTGCATTTGGCAAATTTTTTATGAGGAAAGTCTATTGTTTGCACAAGAAACACACTGTCATTAAAAATTGTAAACTCTGTTGCTCTACTTTGCATATTAACTTATCACATGGGTAAACACCTTTTACACATAATTGCGATTAAGAAATCAGAGCTTTATAAAAGAGCAACAGGTGAGCTCTTCTGTTTTGGAGCAATGGATGCCAACATTGGAAACATTGGAACATTGGAAAAAGGCAGAGCCAGAGGAATGAAGAGGAGGAGAATAGGGAGGATGAGGACAATGAAGGCCGAGGAACGTAATCTCCGAGGAGATCAAAACTACTACAAAGAGATGGCTACAGTGGAGCACCAGTTCATCTTCACTGATGAGGATGGATTCAACCTCATGAAAAGTTGAAGGTGGGGAAGGAATGTCATTGGCCAGCGTGCCATTGTTGAAGTCTCTGGCCAGCATGGTGAGACCATCACAATATGTGAAGCAACTATTGTGCCATCCATCAGCAAGCTACCCTTGGCCCCTACAACACTGCCCATCTGATAACATTCCTGGAAATCCAACACAACACAGTCATTCCACCAGATTAGATAGATGGCCCAGTGAAGATCAGCTATCTTGTCATTTGGGACAACGTAAGGTTCCACTGGGCAGCTCTGGTTTGTGACTGGTTCACTGTCCACCCATGCTTTTTAGAGGTGAACCATGTCAGCATATGTATATGTATGCATATATAAAAAATAATAATAATTACCCACTGACCCGTAAGGGTGGTCAATCCTTTAAGCTCCGGTCCTCTACCAGAGATCTGGGAACTTAAGGGGTCTTGTGCAGTATTTTAGCTGTTCCCAGGACTGCGCTCTTCTGGACAGAGATCCTCGATGTTGTTCCCGAGATCTGCTGGAGCCACTCGCCTAGCTTGGGAGTCACTGCACCTAGTGTTCCAATTGCCATTGGGACCACCGTTACCTTCACCCTCTACATCTTCTTATGATCTTCTCTGAGCCCTTGGTATTTTTTTCGAGCTTCTTGTGTTCCTTCTTCCTGATGTTGCTGTCATTTGTCACCGCTACATCAATCACTATGGCCATCTGCTTCTGTTTGTCTACTATCACTATGTCGGGTTGGTTAGCCCCCACCATTTTGTCCGTCTGTATCTGTAAGTCCCACAGTATCTTAGCTTGGTCACTCTCCACCATCCTAGGGGGTGTCTCCCATTTTGACCTCAGGACTTTATGGCTGTATTCGGCACAGATGGTTATGGCGTTCCATGTATGCCTTGCCTGCTAGCATCTAGCACCCTGCTGTTATGTGCTGGATTGTTTCAGGGGCATCTTTACACAGCCTGCACCTGGGGTCTTGTCTGGTGTGATAGACCCCAGCCTCTATGGATCTTTTGCTCAGAGCTTGTTCCTGTGCTGCTATGATTAGTGCCTCCATGCTGTCTTTGAGTTCAGCTTTGTCCTTCCGCTTAGCATACAGCCTCAGGGTGCTGGAGTTGGGGTGAAACCCTCCATTCATGGCCTGGAACTTGTCTTGATGTTAGTGGCTTCCATCTCCTCCTTTGGCCAGCTTATTATCTCAGCAGGGTACCTGATCACGGGCGTTAATAGCCTGGATCTTTTTCTTACATTCAGCTGACTCCTTAGGATTTGCTTGAGCCTCTACAGCACATGTGTCAAACTCAAGGCCCGCGGGCCACATCCGGACTGGCGTACATTTATATCCGGCCCGCGAGATCATTTTATATAGATTTGTTATTATTGTTATGCATGGCCCGGCGATATGAAGTGCTAATAACACACGAACAACAGATCCCATAATGCAGCGCTGCAGCCTCTTTGCCGGCTAGGCTACCTGGGAACATTCCTGTGTCAATCAAGTCAAACTTCTGTTATTGCGAAGCTAGCCCCTCACAATGGCAAAGAGAAAAGTTGATTCTGAAAACAGAGCGCTTTGGGGTCCATAGGGACTAAATAAAGCGCTATTTAAATACAGGCCTTCAAGCTGGCTGTAGTTAAACCTTTACTCAAAAAGCCATCTCTAGACCCAGCAGTCTTAGCTAATTATAGGCCAATCTCCAACCTTCCTTTCATATCAAACATCCTTGAAAGAGTAGTTGTCAAACAGCTAACTGATCATCTGCAGAGGAATGGCTTATTTGAAGAGTTTCAGTCAGGTTTCAGAGTTCATCACAGCACAGAAACAGCTTTAGTGAAGGTTACAAATGATCTTCTTATGGCCTCTGACAGTGGACTCATCTCTGTGCTTGTCCTGCTAGACCTCAGTGCAGCGTTCGATACTGTCGACCATAATATCCTGTTAGAGCGATTAGAACATGCTGTAGGTATTACAGGTACTGCGCTGCAGTGGTTTGTATCATATCTATCTAATAGACTCCAATTTGTACATGTAAATGGAGAGTCCTCTTCACACACTGAGGTTAATTATGGAGTTCCACAGGGTTCAGTGCTAGGACCAATTCTGTTTACACTATACATGCTTCCCCTAGGTAGCATCATTAGAAGACATAGCATACATTTTCACTGCTATGCAGATGACACCCAGCTTTATCTATCTATGAAGCTAGATAACACACACCAATTAGTTAAACTGCAGGAATGTCTTAAAGACATAAAGACCTGGATGGCCGCTAACTGCTTCTTAATTCAGATAAAACTGAGGTTATTGTACTCGGCCCTTAAAATCTTAGAAATATGGCATCTAACCAGATTCTTACTCTGGATGGCATTACCTTGGCCTCCAGTAACGCTGTGAGGAACCTTGGAGTCATTTTTGACCAAGACATGTCCTTCAACGCACATATTAAACAAATATGTAAGACTGCTTTCTTCCATTTGCGCAACATCTCTAAAATTAGAAATATCCTGTCTCAGAGTGATGCTGAAAAACTAGTTCATGCATTTATTACTTCCAGGCTGGACTACTGCAATTCATTATTATCAGGATGTCCAAAAAACTCGCTGAAAAGCCTTCAGCTAATCCAAAATGCTGCAGCAAGAGTACTGACAGGGACTAGAAAGAGAGAGCATATTTCTCCTGTTTTGGCTTCCCTTCATTGGCTTCCTGCTAAATCCAGAATTGAATACAAAATCCTGCTCCTCACATACAAGCTCTTAAATAATCAGGCCCCATCTTATCTTAATGACCTTGTAGTACCATATCACCCTATTAGAGCACTTCGCTCTCGCTCTGAAGAACTACTGGTTGTTCCTAGAGTATTGTAGCGATGGTTAAATGTTATTTTACAGTGACATGTTGGTTATCTCTGCACACTGTTGTTATTTCTTTAAGATACATGTTTGGTTGTGCTGCAGGAAAAAGGGAGTTAATGTGTGCAGGAAGGGGAGGGGGGGTCCTTGTTGTTGTGTGACTGTGCGGGGCTGAAGTGAGGTGTTGTACGAGAGCACTCTCTCCGGAGTTAACGGCCCGTTTGCCTGTGTTACCGAATAAACGGACAAACTGAGATCCAAACGTCTGGTTCTTGTGAATGTTACAGTATTTAAAAGTAGAATGGGAGGGAGAGCCTTCAGTTTTCAGGCCCCTCTTCTGTGGAACCAGCTTCCAGTTTGGATTCAGGAGACAGACACTATCTCTACTTTTAAGATTAGGCTTAAAACTTTCCTTTTTGCTAAAGCATATAGTTAGGGCTGGACCAGGTGACCCTGAATCCTCCCTTAGTTATGCTGCAATAGATGTAGGCTGCCGGGGGATTCCCATGATGCATTGAGTTTTTCCTTTCCAGTCACCTTTCTCACTCTCTATGTATTAATAGACCTCTCTGCATTGAATCATATCTGTTATTAATCTCTGTCTCTCTTTCACAGCATGTCTTTTATCCTGTCTTCCTTCTCTCACCCCAACCGGTCGCAGCAGATGGCCCCGCCCCTCCCTGAACCTGGTTCTGCCAGAGGTTTCTTCCTGTTAAAAGGGAGTTTTTCCTTCCCACTGTCGCCAAAGTGCTTGCTCATAGGGGGTCACATGATTGTTGGGTTTTTCTCTGTATCTATGAAGCTCCTTGCGGTGACCTTTGTTGTGATTTGGCTCTATATAAATAAAATTGAATTGAATTGAATTGAACAAGACCTGGTTTTATCACACAGTCTACCTGTGTCTGACATGGAAGTGTCTGACACTGCCTTTTCTGACCTTATGACTGCATTATTTGATTATGTGTTTTCGCGCACTACAGTTCAAACCAGCGCTGCTGTTCAACGCTGTCGGTTTATTAACCCTTCCACTGCTTCTTTTAGCCAGCTGTCTGTCCCCTCTGATCTCACTCCGTTGGACACAGAGAACCCAAGCTCCTGGTTTCAATCCACTTGCATAACTATTCTGGACTCTGTGGCACCATTAAAAACCAGGAAGCCTTGGTTTAATGACGGCACTCGGGCTGTGAGGAGGGGGTGTCATAGAGCTGAACGCAGATGGAAGAGGGACAAGTTGCAGGTGTGTCTTGAAATCCTAAAGGACCGCTGGCGCCTCTATCAGGATACGGTCAAAGAGGCAAAAAGAATATACTTCTCTAAGATCATTTCATTCAACAGTCACAATCCACATGTGTTATTTAACTCTATTGACATTTAAGACTATTGACTTAGTCTTAAATGCTCCACAAAGCGGCTGTTTGGAGGCCTCTCATAAACTGTCTAATGATTTTTCTGTGATTTTTCATTAAGAAAGTTGCAGCCACGCAGGCTCTCATTTCTTCTCCTGAGTCTGACCCCTCTGTTTTAATCCCTTGCTCTGCTGTTTTTAACCAGTTCGAACCTGTGACTCTTTTGTAGGGGATGTAGTTGACCACCTGAGGCCCTCTGGTTCTCCAAATAATCCTGTCCTACTATGACTTTTTAAGGAGATGTTTCCTAGCATAGAAACAGCAGTTATAAACAGCAGCTTTAAACAGCAGTTTAATATCTGGTGTAGTCCCTGCTAATTTCAAGCATGCAGTGGTACAACCCCTGTTTAAGAAACCTGCCCTGGACCACACTATGTTGGCTAACAACAGGCCTATCTCCAAGTTGTCTTTTATGTCTAAAATCTTAGAGAAAATCCTAAGATTTTAGACATAAAACCTGTGATTCTGGCAATTATGTTGTTCTTGACCTCCTTGACCTAAAGGCTTCCTTTGACACTGTAGACCACAATATTTTACTGTCTTGCTTACACCATTTTGCAGGTATTCGTGGTACTGCTTTGATCTTAGGTCTTATCTTTCTGAAAAAAACTTTTAGGGTTAACTTTGGAAGGCACGAGTCCTTTTCTGCTGCTCTTCATTTTGGGGTCCCGCAGGGCTCAATTTTAGGGTCTGCTTTTTTTAAAAGAAATTATATTTACATCCCCTGGGAATTATTCTCAGAAGGCATGGCATATCCTTCCACTCTTAGGCTGATGACTGTCAGATTTATCTGCCCCTCAAGCAGAAAGATGCCTTCTCTGTTTAGCAACGTTTAGCATGTCTAGAAGACATTAAATCTTGGATGTCCCTAAATTTCTTAAGATGTATTTCAAGCAAAGCTGAAGTGATTGTGTTTGGTCCTAGCAGACCTTGTGATTGATCCGCTATTGACTTGGGACCCCTGGCATTTTAAACCTGTTGTTCCTAACATGGGTTTTAAGATGGACAGTGATTTTAAGTTGGACACTCAAATTAGTGCTACAGTCAAGTCCAGTTTTCATCACCTAAGGCGATTGGCAAAGGTAAGACCTATTTTATCCGGGCCGCATTTTGAAACAGTAATCCATGCTTTTATTTCATCTTGTTAAGATTACCTTAATGCATTGTATTTTTGAGTTAGTCAGTTAGTCAGAAGTTAGTCTTCTCTCTCATCTGCAGCTGGTACAAAATTCTGCTGCACGACTTTTAACCAGAACTCGTAAAAGAGAACATAACTCCCATCCTCGCTTCACTCCAGCCTGTATATTTTAGAATTCATTTTAAAATTCTAATGTTCGTTTTTTAATGTTTAAATAGTCTTGCCCCACCTTACCTCTCTGAGCTTCTTCATCCTTACTCACCCCCCAGGTTTCTCAGGTCAACTGACAAGCTGCTCCTGGAGGTGCCCAGGTCCAAGAGAGAGCTCACAGGGGACAGGGCCTTCTCTATTGCTGCTCCTAATCTTTGGAACAATCTGCCCCAGCACATTAGAGAGGCCCCTTCACTGTCCACTTTGTCCACAAATCTGAGGCCATGGTTCTCAGCTGGAAAAGGGTGGAGTTCCCCTTCCCGGGTCGGGGATGAGTGGAGGAGTTCAAGTATCTCGGGGTCTTGTTTGCGAGTGATAAGAGAAGGGAGCCGGAGATCGACAGGCGGATTGATGTTGTGGCTGCACTGATGCGAACGCTGCATGAGTCCATCGTGGTGAAGAGGGAGCTGAGTGTAAAAGCGAAGCACTCAATTTACCGGTCGATCTACGTCCCTACCCTCACCTATGGCCACGAGCTGTGGGTAGTGACCAAAAGAACGAGATCTCGGATACAAGTGGCAGAAATGAGCTTCCTCCAAAGGGTGGCTGGCCTCTCCCTTAGAGATAGGGTGAGGAGTTCAGCCATCTTTCGATACGTCGAAAGGAGCCAGCTGGGGTGGTTCGGGCATCTGACAAGGATGCCTCCTGGGTGAGGAGTTCTGGGCATGTCCCACTGGGAGGAGGCCCCGGGGCAGACCCAGGACACACTGGAGAGATTATATATCTCTCGGCTGGCCTGGGAACGCCTTGGTGTTTCCCCGGATAAGCTGGAGGAGGTGGCTGGGGAGAGGGAGGGCTTCAATCCTTAGGCTGCTGCCCCTGCGACCTGGCCCTGTATAAAGTGGAAGAAGATGGATAGATGGATGGATGGATGGAATGGATACCAGAGTCCAATTCCTAATTCTTCTGGGGTTTTTTTTTATATCCCAATCCCTGGAGAGCTTCCAATTTTATAATACAAATCAATAATTCTTTCAATGTTTCCACTCTAATCCCTAGAGATTCCACTTATTGAAAATAAATTATTAATCCTTCCAAGATACTAATGATTATTTCCTCTGTACGCAGCTTATCTTTGGAAACTGGGGTCTTTTGTTCTTTCTGTTGTTCTTCCTGTAAGAATGTCAGATATGTGCCAGTGTGTTAGATCTACATCTGTTTGATTAATACAGCTGTTGTGTGCTCACGATGAATCACCCTTTGGTCAACTTAAGAGCCTACAAGATGAATATCCTACAGAAGAACCTTGCAGGCAAAAGCTGTTTGTCTTTGTTATACAGAGATATATTCAATAATATATCAAATTTATTTGAGTAATTTATGTGCATTTTCTTACCACTAACTGAACTTTTAGGTGCACATTGGAAATTAATTGTTTCATGGACTTGGTGTATGATTAATGGTCTTGTGGATCAGCTTATTGAGTGAGTTGGCATCTGCAACCCTCAACCTGCTGCCCCAGCATGCAACAGCGAAGAGGATGGCACTGGCCACAACAGACTCATAGAAAATCCTCAGCCATCTCAGAAAATAGAAATGACTTATCCCCTCGATACTGCAGAGGTGTTTGTAACCCAATCCAATTTATTTTCAATGTGTACTTATATTTACAGTGTCACAGCAGATACACAGGATCACAGGTATCTGCTGATGACTCTGCTCAGACCACATGACAAAAGGAGTCCAGTATGGCATACATCACCCTCAATAATGCATCCAACCACGGCACCCCGCAAAGATTGACTTGGTGACACGGTTCGATATTTTTTTGATACAAAAAAAATGTTCATGCCTCTTTCATTTTTCAAAATTATATATATATATATATATATATATATATATTTGAACTCAAAAGTACAGTTTTTAAATTTAATGTTGCTGAAACAAACAAACAAAAAATCTATCTGATTGAGATAGATCTTTGGAAAAGAGAGTTTATTACACAGAAATGGCTCTTTCCTAAATAAAAGCTATACTATACCCTTCTTCTGGGCTATATTCTCAGAAGCATATTAAACATATCAGGTCCCCATAAGGAGAATCATGTGCTAACGGCTGTCTAAATGACTCGGGTAAAGTTTGTAGCATGCATGCTTGTTGTTTTTGTCTGCTTCCACTTGTCTTTGCACTAGGATGATGTCGGAGTAAAGGTGCAGTCATATTCGTTGTGTTCCTACTAGTGCTGTCAGCGTTAATCTCGTTAAAATGACATTAATGCCATAACGTGGCAAATCTCTGTTAACAAGTTACTGAGGATTGCCCCGTGATTGGGGCTGGATGTTAATGAGCCAACTGCGCTAACGCACTAGTTCCCACAAATTGAGCATTGCGTGGCACATCCGACATACTGTTTTAATTTGTCCATGATGCGTTTACCATTAGGGTCATGCTTCACATGACCAAGATAGTTCCAAACGCCAGATCTGAATGAGGGTGGGGGAAGTTCAGTTTCGGGTAGCGTTGAGGCAGTTGCCATGTTGCAACGAGTTTAGCTTCTGTCTTGCTAGCTTGCGCTGCGCTCAATGGATCTGCACTCGACAGTGCTGCCTAGGTGGAGTAGTCGAACGCAGATCCACTGAGCGCTCAACACAGACAGCATCGTCAGAAGAAAAGTTGATAAAATAAATAAAAAAATGTTGTATTGTTCAATACATATGCGTACAGAACCGAAAGCACTGTATCGAACGGTTCACACACACACACACACACACACACACACACACAAACATTTTAATTTTAATTAATTTTAATCAATAAATCGATAATCAAAACCCACCCCTACTAGCAGGCAGGGCATACATGGAACGCCATAACCAAGTGGCTGGAAAACTATACAGAAACATCTGTGCTGAATACGGCCTGGAAGTCCCAAGGTCAAATTGGGAGACTCCCACTGGGGTCGTGGAGAATGACCGAACTAAAATCTTGTGGGACCTCCAGATGTATACAGACAAAATGGTGATGGCTTACCAACCAGACATAGTGGTGATGGAATAAAAGAAGAAGACAGCTGTGGTGATAGACGTAGCATTTCCGAATGACAGCAACATCAGGAAGAAAGAAACTTGAGAAATACAGAAGTCTCAGAGAAGAGATCAAGAGGAATGGTGGGTGAAGGTAACAGTGGTCCTAGTGGTAATTGGAACACTAGGTGTGCTGACTCTCAAGCTAGGCGAGTGGCTCCAGCAGATCCCAGGAACATCATCTGAGATCTCTGTCCAGAAGTGCACAGTCCTAGGAACAGCTAAGATACTGCGCATGGCCCTCAAGCTCCCAGGCCTCTGGTAGCAGATTTGAGCTTGTAGGATAGATCTCCCTTATGGGCGAGAGGGGAATTGTGTTTTGTTTTTGTTTTGTTTTTTGCCAATTTCAAATGTGATTTATGCTAAAAAGAAATTCTAGGTTCAAAATTGAAACTTGTTTTATAACATAAGTAATAAATTCAAATGAGTGATACTTCGCACTAACAACATTCCCAAAGGAAGATATGCAAATTATGTTCGTTAAGACAATTACATTATTTACATGTAAAATTCCAAACGAGTAATCCTCCATTCCAAGTTCAGATATACGCTATTGGTAAGAAATCACATGATCAAAGCAGAGGGCATGATGGGTTGGAAGATCTGAATGCTAAGATCCCCGTAGGTTATATGCAGAGCTGTTAGTGTTTCAGTTGAAGATTGTGGAATTGCATAGAGGTAAGTTGGGATAAAATTCACTAAGTCCTTCCAACTGTAAGATCCCAATCCCTAATCTCTTTTGTAACATTTAAATACTAAAATTCCAACTATTAAATATAAATCACTAATGTTTAAAATATTTTAATTTCCCTGTTTCCCATTATTCTTATTTCGTTTTTTTTTTCTTCATTTTTTTAGGTTTCCTTTCTTAATTCCTACGTGAATGGTGAAATATTGTCACAGTCAAGAAACAAGTGAGTAACAAAATGTTTTTATTTTGTTCATACTATTATACCTTGTAGCACCACACATTAAGACCTATGTAATTGTCTGTGAGCACCCATTGAATTTATTTTAATCGTACTATCTGCATATCATTTTGAGTGAAAAATGTTTTTAGGCTTCATCTGCCTGCTAGGCAGATTATATGTGTCAAATCAAAAAGGAACATAGCCCTACAGTAAATAAGGACACATACAGAAATCAGCGCATAGAGACATTGACCCTTTAAATTCTTTAACACTAACATCTTTTTCAACAGTTCTTCTTTGCTGAAGGGCTCAATCCATTTTTTAGAAATTTGTTTAAAAATAAGTGAAATATAAATCAATTATTCATCCATCCAAATCTCTAATTCTTCCAATCCTTAAATATTATTCCCTAATTCTTCTAAATCTTTTATCCCAAGTAATAGCTATTCTAAGAATTAAAAACATATCACTAAAAGTTTAAACACCACATTTTACCACCATTCAAAGTAATTCTTTAATTATTTTGTAATTATATCATAAATTTAGAAGTATACATCTTAACCTTTAAGAATTTAAGATTAGACCAATAATGAATTGGTTTTGAACATACTGTCTGCAAATTGTTTAACAAGTCAAACATTATTTTGTAGACAGACAGATTTGTCTTTTGGACATGAAGGGGAGTTAAGCTCAACAGTGAGTACATTCATATACACATTAGTGTAACTACATATTCACTCATATATTTCTTTATCAAAAGATATACTTATTTTTTGAAAGAGACATTTTTTTTAAAATAGTTAACAACTGTCAGCAAATATACTGCCTTAAAAATTTTAATCACCTTATTTACGTTTAATATAAATACACTGAAGTTTTAAATTGTTCAGCATTGCCTGCACCTTCAGAGGATTTATGTTTACATGGATTTTAAAATAATTGTTTATAACATTTAAAAAACGTTTTAAAAATCTATTTTATAAAAGAGAGGATATTGAATTAAAACTAAAACTATGTATGAGGAGCTACCAGTATTTGTGTCACGGGACCGAGTGGTCTGTACTGAACTGGACTCAGGCGCAGAAACCCAGAGCAGAGACAGCAGATGGTGTAACAATATTTTATTAGGCTTAAGTGCTAGAAACGTAGCAAGGACAAAAACAATAAGATGTGGAGTTTGACGTGGCGTGGCCTGGGAAACGTGGCTAGGGTGAGGGAACGGGGCCTGAGATGCAGAGTGGAGCTGAGCAGGGAACAGTCACACTGAAGAGAGAACACAGTGGAGTTAGGGAGGTAGTGGAGGCAGCTCTGAAGTGGTAAGTTGTAAGCAGTGTTGGGACTAACGCGTTATTAAGTAACGCGTTACAGTAACTACGTTATTATTGTGGTAACGAGCACGGTAACTAGTTATTATGCCAAAATCAGGAACGCGTTAGTCGTTACTGGGATTTAGATAGGCTCGTTACTCGTTACTTCGTGTGGTGGCATCGTGGAGCTTCCACAGATTCTGTAACATTAGCAAGTGGTGGAGGCCAGCAGGTGGATGAGGGAAAGGGGATGCAGAAGGAAAAGAGACCCGAGGCGGCCGCCGGTCCAAGTGTGAACTGAACTTCAGGTAAGAAGTTATGACCTGCAGTCTATCTGGGTCAGATATAAACCAAGTTTAGGTGGAGTTTATTTTTGTTATTCTGACTTTTTCCGTACTGCGTACTAGCTAGCATGACGGAGTTTCTATACAGCTGGGTGGGTGCTATGAAGTTAATGATGTTGAACTTTATTTAGTTCATAAGTTATTAGAGTTGCCAACCGTCCCGTCTGGTATTCAGAGAAAATATTACGCGTTTCTTATTGAGGTGAAAAAGGAACAGTTTGTCCCGGACTTCAGCTACAATGAAAAAGACACAAAGCTGGAGTTATTCTGTGTTTGCTGCACAGCTGCCTCTAGTTTCATTCACCCCCCCCCCCCCCTCTCCCGTTTCTACTTCAATCATGAAAACTGATCAATGATCAGCTGATCGGCTCTCTTGTTTGTTTATCGCCCACTTTGTGCCAGAAAGAGGAAGCCAGTCGCGTTAAACAACAGCAGCATGTTTAAGCTTGATCAGCTGTTGTTAGATTTTATTTAATATTAATTTCTAGTATCAGCTGATGTTTGCTGGAGCCACAGCTGCAAAAAAGCTGCTGGTCATGATATCGGTTTGGTTATCTGGTGAGAGGGAAACATGTAGACGAAATCAGGAGACTTCCTTACTGAATCATCAGAGCTGAACAGGTGATGGAGAAACAGGTTTACCTTTTTGGTGACATGAAGGGAAGTTATGAACTGTTTCTGAGAGACAGATAACTCCAGGATCCTTTTCTAAGTAGCTAACAGCTGGTAACTGTGCAGGTGCGGATCTAGCAAAGTTTTGCCAGGGGGGCAGGTAGGGCTTTAACAGGGAGAGGTGGGCACAAAGAAATACTTTTCTTTCTTATTCTCATTTAAAATGTCTCGCTTTTAAAAAATAATAATCTGAATCTTACAAAGGATTGATAGATTGATGCATATATACCATCAAGACAGTGAACATCACTGTCACAACAGCGTTTGTTTTCATTCAAAGGCTTTATGATTTTTCCTATAATGGTGGGCCAGTCTCTAGTCAAAATGCCCGGGCTGATTTTTTGTCCCAGTCCAGCCCTGTATGCAGCTCATCTGCAGTCTGGTGTTAAAACATCTTCCTATTCAGAAGGCAGAATTTCCGAGTTCTGAGTACAATCAAACCACCACAACTGCAGTTTTTGTGTTGGATGTAAAAGGCGCACATGACGGTGTGACGTAGGCTAGAATCATGGCAGCAGTCAATGACGGTCCAGGCGTGGGATTTCTCTCGTGGAAATAGGCACATTATCTTTTCCTTTCTATTGGTAGGTGGCACAGTGCACTTGTGGCAAGTAAGCAAGCTAGAAGACTGGCAAAGTTGTGGAAGCAACACATTAACAAGAGAATTCTGAGTAAAACCAAAGTTACTTTCCCTAGTAACTAGTTACTTTGAAAGTAACGAGTAACTTGAAGTAACTGAGTTACTTTTGATAGAAGTAACTAGTAATGTGACTAAGTTACTATTTTAAAGTAACTTACCCAACACTGGTTGTAAGTATAGCAATTCTTAGTTGCAGTAGGGGACACAGAGTGTTGAGAGGGGAGTGACGAGAATCCAGGGGAGCTTAGTGGCGTTGCAAGGCTGACCCGAGATCTGGGGTCTTCAGATGGAGTGTGATGGCAGGAGGGCAGGCAGGTGAGGCACAGAGTGATTTTCCAAGTGATTGCTTGGTATCATGAGTCTGGAGGTAGAGCGTGAGCCAAGGTGAATCCAGCAACTGCAGCACAAGAAAGTCTTGTTAACAAGATAATCACAGAGAGAACTTGAAGCATAAGGGCCTGTTACCAACATGGGTTGATGACGAACTGGCAGTGAATGAACATCAATGTGTGGCTTAAATCCCTCTGGCTTGATTGCCTGCAATTGGCTCCAGATGTGCGGGAGCTGGAGGAGGTGGCCCTGTCCAGGGGCGGATCCCAGGTAGGTTCAGGAGGCTTACAAAAATTCCAGCCACCCACCGCAGACCATGACAATTTGCTACACTACCAGCAAGGGAATTTTCTTTAGAATACGCATTCCTGACAGAAACACACCTAAATAAATGAATTAATCTCACCCCAACCATTCGTGGCAAATGGCCGTCCCTCCCCCGTCCTGCCAGATGTTTTGTCCTTTTAAAAGAAGATTTTCCTTTCTCACTTCTCACAATTGCTCCAAGACAGTAGGAACAGTTACTGACCAAACTAAATTAAATAAATACAATATACTATACGGTTACTAAATATAACAGAATAGCTCTAATAGGTATAAATAGTTGTAATAATAAAAACCCCAATATACTGCACAAATTAAATATATATAGTTGACATTGAGGTAATGTAAAGGTGTAAAATTTCCCTTTCTGTGTAGAGCATGTGCAGATAATAAGGCTGTATAACTATGGCAGTGTGTACAGGGCTTTAGTTGGGGAAGTTGCACAGAGATATCGAAAGGCAGGAATTATTTCTTGTGTCATTCAGTGGTGCATTTGTCAGCCTTTCACTGAGCGTACTCCTGTGACCAGCACGTCATGGAGTGGCTGGCATTGTCCAGCATTGTGCTTGTTTCGGACACCATGTGCCTTACCCAGACCAGCCTGAGGGACTCCGACTCCATCCTCACAACATTACTGGCCTTGTGAACCAGTTTATTGAGCCAGTTGGCATTTGCAACTCTCAACCTGCTGCCCCAGCATGCAACAGCAAAGAGGATGGTACTGGCCACAACAAACTCATCAACAAAATCCTCAGCCACCTCAAAAAATTACTTGGGCCCTCTAGAGTGCAGTAGTGTTTTCTACCCAATCCATGTTTTTTTCAATGTGTACTTATATTTACAGTGCTCCACCCTTTGGATAGAAACAGGGATCACAAGTTTCCTGGTCTTCAGTCAATTCTTTGGTCTTTCTTACATTGAACAGCAGAATCATCTGCAGGTATGTCTTTTCCGGGCCGGTGCACAATCTCTATGTCGTATCTCTGCAGCTGTAACAGCATGCGCTGCAGACGAGCAGGGGCTACAGAGATTGGCTTCTTCAGTATGTGCTCCAATGGCTTGTGGTCCGACTCGACGATGACTCTTCTGCCATATATGTAGGTGTGGAAACGCTTCTTTTTCGATCTGTGCATAGTTAACCACTGTTGGGGTCAGTGTCTTTGAAGAATATGCTATTGGGTGTCCGTCCTGCATCAACACAGCTCCCAAACCATACTTGGATGCATCTACCTGTAGGCGTAGCTCCTTGGTCATGTCGTAGTATGCCAGTATGGGGCCTGCTTCTCTGGTTATGAGATCCTTCATTTGCTGGAAGACTCTGTTGTGATTCTGATCCCAGACGAACTCCAAGTCTTGCTTGAGCAGCTGACGCAGCGGTACTTCTGATAGTCGTGGTGCGAATCTGGACAGGTAGTTTGCCATTCCAAGAATTGTCTCGAGCTCATTCTTATTGAATTGGGCGATCGTGGCTCAAGAGTTGGCAGTTCGTCTTGTAATCGGAAGGTTGCCGGTTCGAGCCCTGGCTCGGACAGTCTCAGTCGTTGTGTCCTTGGACAAGACACTTCACCTACTGCCTACTGGTGTTGGCCAGAGGGGCCGATGGCGCGATATGGCAGCCTCGCCTCTGTCAGTCTGCCCCAGGGCAGCTGTGGCTACAACTGTAGCTGCCTCCACCAGTGTGTGAATGTGAGAGTGAATGAATAGTGGAATTGTAAAGCGCTTTGAGGGGTCCCAAAAAGCGCTATATAAATGCAATCCATTATTATTATTATTATTATTCTCAGGAGGCGGCATGTCCTTGATGGCCTGTAGTTTCTTTGGGTCTGGCTGGATGCCCTCCCGGGTGAGTTTGTGTCCAAAGTAACTCACTTCTGTGGCACCTATGACACATTTCTCTGGATTGAGACCAGTGTTGGGAAGGTTACTTTTAAAATGTATTCCACTACAGATTACAGAATACATGCCCCAAAATGTATTCTGTAACGAATTCCGTTACATTACTCAATGAGAGTAACGTATTCTGAATACTTTGGATTACTTAATATATTATCATGCTGTTTACAACTACATGAATGTACTATTGCTGTGATTTATTACTGTTACTGAAGGTTCGCGGCTCCGAACCGTAGTAAAGGGACCTCTGGCTAATACGGCGGGTTCTGTGTCGGGCTCGTAGCTGAAAACTAGCTTTACTTTGTTGTCTGGGTCAAGTTTGCTAGCGAGACACAGAGAGAGGCGTTGAAAGGCTGCTCCAACAGAACTTATTGTTTTTGGAGGAAAACACGAACACGGTGTACAGTCGAGTCTTAATAGCTTACTTACAACTAGAGATGGCACGATACCACTTTTTTATGTCCGATACCGATACCGATATCATAAATTTGGATATCTGCCGATACCGATATGAATCCGATATAGTGTGTTTTTTAATCAACAAAAATGTTTTTTTAATATCTTGCTGCTTTTTGTATAAGTTCATACTCAAGTTAAAAAACAACAACAACACTTAAGCGATTCTGTTATACCTGTATGTTTAAAAAAAACCCAAAAAACCCCACACTGCACCCAAACTATTTCATAGCTCAGCAACACTGATCAATCTAATAAAGTTAAACCTGCACCATCCTTCCTATTCTGGTATTTTAAAGAGTACTTAGCAGAAATATTAAGCAACCTAACTAATAGGGTTGCAAACTCCCAGCAAAAGAAAATAGGGAACCACCCTCTTCCTCATGATGCTTAATCAATGTAATCAACTTTAATTTGATGCAGGGTGAAAAAAATTCACAGAAATAAATTATTTTTCAAGAATAATTAAATAGATTCAACATCTTTCTTCAACAGAATTGCAGAATTCACAGATGGTACTTTCCCAAAGGAAAAAGTACTACAGCTTACTAGGGTATATTAGACTTAACAGTTATTATATACAGTAATGGACTTCTATACATTTTACATCAGATTAAAACTTTGGGTGTAAGATTCATATAATTATTAAATAATTAAAAGCTAGATATTTTAAATGAGAATAAGAAAGAAAAGTATGTCTTTGTGCCCCTTTTCCCTGTTCATGCCCTATCGGCCCCCCTGGCTAAACTTTGCTAGATCCGCCCCTGCACAGTTACCAGCCGTCAGCTACGTAGAAAAAGATCCTGGTCTAGAAAGGAATATTAAAACAATTCTAACAACAGCTTATCAAGCTTAATGGTGCTGCTGTTGTTCAGCCGCTGGTTTCCTCTTTCTGGTGCAAAGTGGGCCAAAAACAAAGAAGAGAATTCTCCGGGGAATATGCCCTTGAACACATCAGCAAACTCCTCCATGACACTTGTGGTCTGTACTGACATGACCAGCTTGACTAGGTTTAGATCCAGGCATGGTCTCAACCAAGGGACAATCAGCACGGAGTGCAAACATTATGAACAATACAACAATTATGACCAGTGTTGTGGGTAAGTCTAAATAAAGTAGATAAAATGATATACTTACTTATACAGAGTCTTGGTAGTCCTACTGACACCCAAAGTATCAGAGTCAAAGTCAACTACAAATTAATCATATACATACATACGCTATCCAGCTGCTAACAAAACCCTAATCATGGCAGCACAGGCACAAGCTCTGAGACACGATCCATAGAGGCTGGGGTCTATCACACCAGACAAAACCCCATGTGAAGTCTGTGTAAAGATGCCCCTGAGACAATCCAGCACATAACAGCAGGGTGCAAGATGCTAGCAAGTAGGGCATACATGGAATACCATAACCAAGTGGCTGGAATAGTACACAGAAACATCTGTGCCAATATGCCCTGGAAGTCAAAATGGGAGACGCACACTAGGGTCGTGGAGAATGACCGAACTAAAATCTTGTGGGACTTCTAGATGCAGACAGAAAAAATGTTGATGGATAACCGACTGGACTACTACTGTTTTCTTTCTTCTGTGGAAATCCCAGAAGAAGATGGCTGTAGTGTTAGACGTAGCATTTCCGAATGACAGCAACATCAGGAAGAAGGAACACAAGAAGCTTGAGAAATACAGAGGGCACAGTCCTAGGAACAGCTAAGATACTTTTGTATCTCAATCATCTTTTGTATGTATTATTTTAGGGTCTATCTTACAATATAAAGCACCTTGAGGTGACCGTTGTTGTGATTTGGCACGATATAAATAAAATTGACCTGAAATGAATTGAATACTGCACAGGGCCCTCAAGCTCCCGGGCATCTTATAGCAGACCTGAGCTTGAAGGACAGACCGACTCACCCTTACGAGTGAGAGGGGAATTGTTGTTTTTTGGGTGTTTTTTTTTGCCAAATTACAAATGCAATATATGCTAAAAAGGAATTCTAGGTTCAAAATTGAACCTCATTTTATAATATAAGAAATACATTTAAACGAGTGATAATTCGCACTAACAACATCCCCAAAGGAATATATGCAAATTATGTTAGTTAAGTTACATGTAAAATTCCAAACGGGTAATCCTCCATTCCAAGTTCAGATATACACTATTGGTAAGAAATCACATGATCAAAGCAGAGGGCATGATGGGTTGGAAGATCTGAATGCTAAGATCCCCGTAGGTTATATGCAGAGCTGTTAGTGTTTCAGTTGAAGATTGTGGAATTGCATAGAGGTAAGTTGGGATAAAAGTCACTAAGTCCTTCCAACTGTAAGATCCCAATCCCTAATCTCTTTTGTGACATTTAAATACTAAAATTCCAACTATTAAATATAAATCACTAATGTTTAAAAGATTTTAATTTCCCTGTTTCCCATTATTCTTATTTCGTTTTTCTATATTTCCATCCTAATTCCTATGCGAATGGTGAAATATTGTCACAGTCAAGAAAGAAGTGAGTAATAAAATGTTTTTATTTTGTTCATACTTTTATACCTTGTAGCACCACACATTAAGACCTATGAAATTGTCTGTTAGCACCCATTGAATTTATTTTAATCGTACTATCTGCGTATCATTTTTTAGACTTCATCTGCCTGCTAGGCAGATTATTTTTGTCAAATAAAAAAGGAACATAGCCCTACAGTAAATAAGTACACATACAGAAATCAGCACATAGAGACATTGACCCTTGAAATTCTTTAACAACACATATCTGCGATGCTTCCAAATCTTAAAAAACCGTCCATTTAAAAGGGAGTTCTTCCTTCCCACTGCCATCAAAATGCCACCAAACTCCTGATTCCAATTCAAAGTGGTAGGCTTTTTATATATATCAAGGTTTACTTATATTTCTCTTCTTATTTTTCAAGTATTGGGACGTATACTCCTAAATTTGAAGACTTGTGGGCAAAAAATTAATTAGGCTGTTCTGATATGTATTCTTCTCTACAGGAAAAATGCCACGTCAGATGACAGAATGCCCAATATGCTCTGTTCCATATGTTGCAGTTGGGCAGCATTTAAAAAAATACCACCATGTTGTAAACAAAGAAGAATTTCATTTACTGCTAAATTACTGCTCTACAGTGTAAGTCACTGTCATACAGTATATGACAAAAAATTGCAACAATTTAAAGTGGTAGTTGTAGTTACATTTGTCAAAATGGGTGTGATATGCAGTTACAGGGGCAGGCTGGACTGTCCAGTATGTAAAGCTAAAAGCCGTATAAGACTGGACAAGCACTTGGAAAATGTCCACTGTGAGATTGAGGTTAGTGTTTTGTATAGCTTACATTTTATTTTTAAATTAGAATGCATTCTTATGTGACATGTTTCACTAACTTTCTCAAACATTGCTGTTCTATTGTTTATACCCTTTCAGAAATCAGATCAGAAGAAAGTAATGAGGACAGCGAAACGACTGGCTAATCTGAAAGCCCTCAAAGCTCTCAGACGTTCAAATCCACAGCCTCCAATGGTGACCTCACTGGACATAGAGCAGCTGACTGAAAGCAGTGATCAAGAGGAGCGAAGTGATAGCAGTGATAGCAGTGAAGAATCTGCAGAGATTAGAGAAGAAAGCTCAGTCCATTCCCCTGTCAATCAGTCAGATGATGCTCAAGTCCAACATCAGACTTGCAAAAACTGCAAAGAACTGCATTTGAAACTACAACAACTGAAAAGTAAACTGAAAAGACTGAAATCCACTAAGGATAAACTGGGCCTCAAACCCCTCAACCCCCCAAAGCGCCAGAAATTTGAAAGACATAAACCTGACCCAACAGCCCGGCTTCCTAAATTTGGTATGAATTATTTAGCAAAAGTGTTTTTTGTTGTGTAGTGTAATGTGAATTTGGATAACTGGTTGTTCTGTTTATTATTGTAGGCTCTATCTTAAAGTATAAAGTGCCTTGAGGCAAATGTTGTTGTGACTTGAATGGAGTTTAATTGAATTCTATCGAGGAAGTTAAATCCTGCTGATTAGCAATATCTTGCTAATATCATTGTCAACCAATTCAATTAGAAGAATGTTTTCTGTACATCATCAGTTTGTCATGACACTTCTAATTGCTATGTTGTTACTACACTTTATTTTAAACAGAGAAAGTCCTGAATGCTTGGTTTCAGCACATTTGTGGAACAAGTAAAAAGGATGTTGAAAATGCCAAACAACGGGTCCATCATGTCCGTGCCTGGGCATATTTCATGTCTCACAATCAAGTCCCTGCAATGACGTTTGCATTTATGGACAACAGAGAAAGACTGACTGAGTACATTTTTACAAATATCTGTGATATTTTAGTCCAGTAATCTCAATAATACTAAAGTGATTACTGATTTGTGTTTGTTTGTGCCTTTTTTAGATGGACAACTTATCTGAATAAACATGCCGTGACAACCAAAAGGATTCGGATTGGAAATGTGAGGGCGTTCTTGAAATTTCTGATTGATGCACAACTGCCAGAGGTCAGAGCCTCCCGTAAGGATTTAAAGGGGACTTTATTTGCACTTCAGTTGGAGATGAAGAAGAGCAGAAGGGAGTTACAAACCCACAGGCAAGACATCCGGATCAAAAAATCACGTAAGATCCAACTTTACTACTTATTCATCACTGTCGTTACCTAGCATGTGTAATAAATACATCTGTATATAAATGTCATAATGTCATTACTGTGATTTAGTGAGGAAGGAGGACTCAAAATGTTATAATCTAAAGTATAAATTGTATACAAGTATATATTTTCTCTGCTGTATATACACAGTGGCATGCAAAAGTTTGTGCAGCCCTGATAATTTTCATGGTTTTTCTTTATGAATCATTGGTTGCTCGGATCAGCAATTTCACTTCAACATATCATATAGCGGACAAACACAATGATATTTCAGAAGTACCACTGTATACAATGTACAAAATAGAAAGTAAACAGAAACTAGGAAATGCAGAGTTGTTAGGCTTCATTTTCTAGTTTCTGTTTACTTTCTTTTTATCTACTTTCTACATGGGAAAACAGTCTGTCACCACAAGGAAACAGAGGCACACCATGGATACTTATTTGTATACAAAGGTCAGGAGGAAGGAAAGAAAGCAGGGGGAACCTACCACAGATGTAGACAACAAAATTGTCTACATCTGTGGTAGGTTGAAAGTGAGGGGTAAAAGTTAAACTAAACAAAAGAAAAATGTCACCAAAAACAGGAGACGTGACCAGCAACTAACCAGTGGGAACACATAACGAAACATACAAATGCAGAAAGAAAAAACATAAAATATCTAAACAATAAGCAAACTAGTAATCAAATTAAAGATACCTAATGATAAAATGAACTATACAGTCAAAAAACACAAAGACTAAAATGGTCAAGGAAATGAGACTATCAAAATTTAGGATATTGATATTTCCTTTTTTAACATGAATGTGTTATATTCAGTACTAAGCTTTGTAAACATGGAAAGTTTAGGAAGTAGGATAAATAAATTGAAAGGGTTAGTATTCTGGATTGGAAAGTAAGATTTAAGTTCAAAATGGCAATCCAATTCATTTTCATATACTGTAAGCACTGATTGCCAGTTCTTCTTTCTTACAAAATAATTTTTTGAAAAAAATTAGGTCTAAACTACAACCTGTTTTATATTTACATCATTGCGTGCAGCATGAATGAGCATGACTGGAGATGCAGGAACATAAAAACATTCTGTGTCTTTTAGAAATGCTTGTAGATCCTGTCCACATCACTGATTTTCTCAAGAAGGCCACCACACACATCCCTGAAGCACTTGGTAAGTGTTTAGTTCATTTCTCCATAAGGACAACTCTAATAACCCCAATAATATCTCTGTTAATGAGAATTCTTTTATAATATTTACTTACCAGCTGTAATCTGTATGTATATATAGTTCAGAATCTCAGATTTACAGAAATATATGACAGAACTTTTTGCTTTCAATTATAACAGACTGCTCATTTATAATCACTTGTTGGACTTTTGATTTTTGTTCAAATATATAATACATATACAAACAGTAGCATTTGTGATGTTTATATAGGATTATATTAGGGGGAGTATATAGCAATATAAGGGATATGCTCAACTATCCCTTGTGTCTTACCGTGCAACCTCTATGTTACTCAATAGTCGAGCTTGAGAAAAATCCCACAACTGAGAACCTAGACTGGTTCTATGGTCTTCTGGCTGGATTTGTCATCTGCACAACTGGGCACAGAAGAGCCGTCATATCAAATATGACAGTTGAGGAAGTTGGCACTGCTGAAGCGGATGGTGATGGCCGGCGGATAATCAGAGTAAAGTCATTAAGAAATTATTTCTCTCCCTGATTAAAGATGTTTTCTTACCAGCGACATCAATGACTGTGTGCAATGTAATTTAGTTGCTGATTCTTTTACAGGTAAAAGAGCACAAGACCAAAGAAACATTTGGCCATGCACTTGTTCCCCTAACGAAAGACGAATACATATGGTTTCACCGCTTTGTGTACCACCGCCACAGATACCCTGGTGTATCATCACAATTGATTTTTGCCAACACCAATGGAGGGCCTTATTCTAAGATGCTGACATCATTTCAAGATGCATGGAGGAAGTTTGGTATCCCAGGAAAACCAACCTTCTCTATGATTAGGAGCAGCATCAGCACTTTTGTGAGTAGTTTCCACTTTATGGTGATTCAGTGTTTTTACCTTCCTATCCTCTTAGAGGGATGCTATAAAACAGTCACCCTTCCTGGTTCTACTCCCAGTGTTTTAATGTTGAAAGGACATTTCTTTTTCTTTATATTGTCTTCTGTTGTACTTCTTTTTGTGGTTCTGTCCTTAGCTCTGCAAATCTTGAAAATGTCAAATGTTAGTGCAATTAATAACATTATTTAATGTTTACATTTGTAGAGTGGGAGATTCTTGGGAACCCAAAGCAAGGTACAAGTCCACCGGATGATGTGCCATTCTGATGCAACTGCAGCAAGGTTTTATGAGGCAGATTTAAACTTTGACGAAGCCTTCAAGTGCCGCAACAATGCTGCAAAGGCACTTGCTGTGAACAATAGAACCAGAGACTCTGAGGAATCTACAACCTCAGAAGACAATGAAGGTGTGTTGCAGAGAAGATATGCTGGACCGAAGAAAAGAAAGTCTAGTCAAAATGCCACAAGAGAAGAAATTGTGAAAAAGAAGACCAAACAGCACGCAAACACCATTGACACAGACAGCAGCAAAGATGAAAGTAACAATGAAGTCAGGAAAATCATTGACCCGGCAGCAGGAAACACATCTGGAAAACACCCACATAAACAGAGTGGCAGGGCAAGAGCAAAAGTGAGGGTACAAGAAGACACAACAGGTGATGAAGATATGTCAGAGATGGTGACTACAGAGAGTAGTGAAGGTGAAGATTATGATGATAACTGTGAACACATTGACCTTACAGCAGCAGGTACATTGGGAACCACCAAAGGTAAAGATAATGCTAAAGGAAAAGGAAAAGCCACAAAGGACACAGGACATTTCTATAGTCGTACTCAATTTCTTAAAAACAAGTTTAAATGTTGGGAATCTCCTAAAATTATCTTAGAAAGAATTGCAATCCAAACACAAATACAAAAAGTTGTTAGACCAAAGGAAACAACTGAGGGTGTGAACCAAACACAGACAGAGACAATAGATGAAGACAATGAAGCCTTGAGGCCAGAAAGTTTGAGTGAAAATGAAAGCAGTATGCAAACAGTGACTACAGATAATGAAGAAGACAAAGCTGAAGATGAAAATGGTCCCTTGTTGAACACAACTGACATAGACCAAGAAGTTTCCAGTGGACTAGTGAGAAAAACTACAAAAAAAATAAAAGGAATGAGCACAGAGGACATAGGCAGAGATAAACATGGACCACAGACAAAGACGACAACCGAGGGAAAATGCAATTTGAGATCAGAAGGAACAACAGAGGAAGGAATGACAACACAGACAGAGACTACAGAAAAACAGAAAGGATTGAGCACAAATGACATAGCTGAAGATGAAAATGGGCAACACACAGTGACTACAGATAAAGACAAAGCACTCAGCACAGAGGACACAGACATAAAGGAACAGGGACCACAGATGGAGACCATGGGTAAAGAAAAAAATGATTTGAGATCAGAAGGAACAACAGAGGAAGGAATGAGAACACAGATAGAAACTACAGACAAAGACAAAGCACTAAGAACAGAGGACAAAGACATAAAGGAACAGGGACCACAGATGGAGACCATGGGTAAAGAAAAAAATAATTTGAGATCAGAAGGAACAACAGAGGAAGGAATGAGAACACAGATAGAAACTACAGACAAAGACAAAGCACTAAGAACAGAGGACAAAGACATAAAGGAACAGGGACCACAGATGGAGACCATGGGTAAAGAAAAAAATGATTTGAGAGCAGAAGGAACAACTGAAAACAAAGACACAGTTAGAGTAAAAGAAGATGGCCCTGGGACTAGCTATGAGTCTCCAGTGGCACACCCAAAAAAGAGGAAAAGGTCTCTAATGAAGAAAAGCTCTTTGGCGAAGTGTGATGAAAGCAAAGAAACAAAGCAAAAGGGCAACAAGCAAGAAAGAAAAAGACCAAAGAGCCTGACTGCAAGACAGTTGTTAAGTCCAAAGATGCTCAGAAGTCACAAGACTAAAGAGGCACCTAAAGATACCAACAAAAGACAAAAAGTCATACAAAGACTCAGAGAAGTTACAAGAAAAAATAAGAAAAAGAACAAAGGATTGAGCACAAATGACATAGCTGAAGATGAAAATGGGCAACACACAGCGACTACAGATAAAGACAAAGCACTCAGCACAGAGGACACAGACATAAAGGAACAGGGACCACAGATGGAGACCATGGGTAAAGAAAAAAACGATTTGAGATCAGGAGATACAACAGAGGAAGGAATGAGAACACAGACAGAGAATACAGATAAAGACAAAGCACTCAGCACAGTGGACAAAGACATAAAGGAACAGGGACCACAGATGGAGACCATGGGTAAAGAAAAAAATGATTTGAGATCAGAAGGAACAACAGAGGAAGGAATGAGAACACAGATAGAAACTACAGACAAAGACAAAGCACTGAGAACAGAGGACAAAGACATAAAGGAACAGGGACCACAGATGGAGACCATGGGTAAAGAAAAAAATGATTTGAGATCAGAAGGAACAACAGAGGAAGGAATGAGAACACAGATAGAAACTACAGACAAAGACAAAGCACTAAGAACAGAGGACAAAGACATAAAGGAACAGGGACCACAGATGGAGACCATGGGTAAAGAAAAAAATGATTTGAGAGCAGAAGGAACAACTGAAAACAAAGACACAGTTAGAGTAAAAGAAGATGGCCCTGGGACTAGCTATGAGTCTCCAGTGGCACACCCAAAAAAGAGGAAAAGGTCTCTAATGAAGAAAAGCTCTTTGGCGAAGTGTGATGAAAGCAAAGAAACAAAGCAAAAGGGCAACAAGCAAGAAAGAAAAAGACCAAAGAGCCTGACTGCAAGACAGTTGTTAAGTCCAAAGATGCTCAGAAGTCACAAGACTAAAGAGGCACCTAAAGATACACACAAAAGACAAAAAGTCATACAAAGACTCAGGGAAGTTACAAGAAAAAATAAGGAAAAGAACAAAGGATTGAGCACAATTGACATAGCTGAAGATGAAAATGGGCAACATACAGCGACTACAGATAAAGACAAAGCACTCAGCACAGAGGACACAGACATAAAGGAACAGGGACCACAGATGGAGACCATGGGTAAAGAAAAAAACGATTTGAGATCAGAAGATACAACAGAGGAAGGAATGAGAACACAATGACAACACAAGGAGGTCATGTCCAGAGTGAGAATGTGAATGTTAGATCCTGTTGATCTCAGAGTTCTTTGGTTTCAATTTTTGAATTATACTAAATTTTCAAGACCTTTGTGATCATGTGAGTTTTTTTGTTACTGATTTTACACAGTTGCTCTGTTTTTTTTTGTTTTTGTTCTTACATTTTACTCACTTTGATCATGCAAGTTTTTTTGTTAAGTTTAAGTATTGTTTTTATTTTTTTACTTCTAAAATAATAGTTGTTTAAAAAAAGACAAATATTGACATACATACGTTGTTTATAACAAATGCCAAATGGAGAAAAATAAAATCAATAAAGATTTTTCTGTTCAATTTGAAAATGATGTGTCTTTGTTCTACAATCATTAGTCATGGATTTCATTTCCAAGCTGTAATTCCAAATAACTCACATTTTATATAGGCATGATATGCAGATGTCATTAATAACATTAGCTGAATTAACACAAATAAAAGTCCTCACAAATTATACCTGATTACAATTAACAACATTGTGATGTGTTCAATGGTAAGCCCAATTACAGTTTCTTCTATCTAAATAACTAATTATTCAGTTTTTTTCAATCCAGTTTTGGCAATGGAATGTCTAATATTTTCATTTTTTTTCCCCCATCCCATTTCCTAAATCAACCCATAGAAAAGAAATCTTAATCAATTATTGAAAGATATTAAGGTAATTTTTTTTTACTTTTTTCTGTATGCAGTGTGTTTTTAGAAATTGATCCCCCCCCCCCCCCAAAAAAAAAACAAAAAACAAAAAAACAAAACAAAACAAAACAAAAACAACAGAAAAAGAACATCGACCATAGCAGGTGTGTTTTATTGTTTATTCTTTATGCGTTTGACTTCTCAGATTTATTGGTTTTAACTGATGCTGTAGATATTAAAAATTATTTGTGCTCCAATTAGTGGAAATGCAAATGTGAAGTGTTGTTCACAATAAATCTGTGAAGGTTCTCAGTAATTCAGGTCATCCTAGTTTAGGTCATCGTAGACCCCCTGGGGGTCACTCCTTTAGGACTTAAATCTGGGATTCTCCACCATTTCAAGACTCAAGAAGTTTATTGTCATTTCGTATGGTGTTACCCAGCCTGAAACGAAATACTGTTTCTCACCAGCCTCTACAGTGCAATAAGCAATAAGTTTGACCTTAGAACTGAAGAAGCTTCTTGGTAGAGAGGTGAAACATCAGCAAGCAACTTAATGAAATCCAGGCGCTTTTCCTTCCAAGCTCCTTAGAAAGCTCACAATGAAGCACCCTTTGGTCAACTCCAGAGCCAACAAGCTGAACATCCTGTAGAAGAACATTGTAGGTAAGAGCAGTTTCTCTTCTTAATACACTGATACTTTACACATTATAATAAATCCAATCATGTTTACATTTTATTCGTAGAAATGGATAACTTTCAGGTGCAGACGTGGATGTTTGGACAAATTGTTCATATAGATAATCCTCATTGCTGTTTTTGCGATCATTGCACTCTACGTGATTATTTTGCTCCTGCTGTATTTCAACAACTTCTCACGGCTAGCGGAGTGAGCTGTGTAGAGGAATAACTGAGGACCCAAAAGGCGAAAACAGAAAGTCCATGAGAAACGCAGGAGCTCAGGGAACAGTTCACTGATGGTTCAAGGGTTGACCCGTAGGCCATGAGCACAATAGTCCAAAAAGGTTCAGCTCAGGATGCCCACTGTGTGAAAAGCTGGTCCGGAGGCCGGCCGTGCAGAAGGCAACGGCAGTAACGACCTCGTTTCAGGAGTTGCCCTCAACAGCAATGAAATCCAGCCAGAGGCCATGTTGAGGTGCTTGACATGGATCAAACAGCAGAGTAGCAACCACAGGACCAGAAGAGGCTGGATTGGAAGACAGTGTCGCAACCACTGGACCAGACAAGGCTGGACCAGACGAGGTGGCGTAGCAGGCGAGGGCGATGGCTGGAGTGGTTCCTGAGACCTTCCAGCGGATGCAGAAGACAGCTGAGGTTATCCCTCGGACTCTCCAGCGGAGGCAGATGACTGGATGGGACCCTCCAGCGGAGACAGACGCAGACCCAGTAAGTACAGGGACCTAAGGCAGACAAAGAGAGGAACCAGCAGTTGCAGGGACCTCTGGCAGATACAGAGCAGAACCAGCTGGTGCAGGGACCTCTGGCAAGCACAGAACAGAACCGGTAGCCTCTGGTATTGCTTACGCTGACTGGAGCTGAGCAGCAAATTGGTTTGGCTCAGGTAGCAACAGCGGGATGGAGTCCTCAGGGAGCTGAAAGTGTTCACCAACAAACCCAGCAGAGGACGGTGGAAGGTGAAGTAGGACGGTGGAAGGTGAAGTAGTTGGTGCTGGTGTCTTAACCTCCAGGGGTCCAGAGTCGGCTGGTGGTTGGCACTCAGCCTCTGGGGAGGCCCTGGAGGGAGTTACTGTCTCTAACATGGCCAGCTTTGGAGAACCATTAAATGTTTTTATGAAGTGTTTTCCCTGCTTAAGATGAGTAGTTGAAGATGACGGCTGAACCAATGAGTGGCTGAGCTAAAGGCGACTGAGCACGTAACTGAGCTAGGGGCGACTGAGTGATGGACTGAACAGGAAGTTGAACTAAAGGCTTAGCTGCAGACTGGACTGATGACAAAAGACATGGCTGAGGTGCAGGCCCTGCTAATGGCTGAGCTAGCGGCAATACAGGAAACTTGGCTAGCAGCAACACAGGAGACTGAACTAAGGGCAACTGAGCTGAGCGTGACTGAACTGAGGGTGACTAAACAGGAGACTGAGCTAATGACTGAAGTAATTGTTGAGGTGAAAATGGAGCTGGTGGTAGAGTTGATGACCAAACTGCTGGCCGGGCAGCTAACAGAGCTTCAGGCCGGGCCAGGCTGCACATCCTCCACCAAGCTGACCAGGTGAGCGGTGAACGGGGTGAAAGCAAATGTTGTGGAGGATGTCCAGTCCGAGGGATGGCAAACGGGAGGGAGGCATAGCTGATCCTAATAAACGGGGAAGCAAAACTCAAAAATTTGACATAGGACACAGACTTTCAAAGTAAAAAAGGAAACATAACAGACATGGACTTGACTAGGGGATAAAGCTGACAAGTGGGACAAAAACTAGGGCTGGGTATCATCTATTTGATTCTGATTCACAATGTCCAAATCGATCAATTCGATTTAAATTTTTGCCTCAGACAGTCAGAAATATTAAAATTCTGATCACGTATCAGTACATTTCCATATTTTTATATCTATAAAAGAAAGCTGACACTTGCAAGACTTTATCAAAGGTGTAAGCATCACAGCAGATGCCTTTGTGTTAAAGTCACTGAGAATAAAACATAGAAAAACATGAAGGCGATTTTCCTGGCCTGGGATTTTATAGCAGATGACCTTAAAATATTCTGCAGTAGATCACAAATGAAAGAAAACAATTAATCAACATATAAACATGATGCTGCTGAAGTGAAATAGAGCAAAGTTACAGAGGTGTTATTAGAGACAAAACCAAGCATTTTGCAATTTTGCACAATTTTAAAAAGTTTAAATTTGTTCAGTAGCTGATTGAACAGCAGAAATTAGGCTCTCTTTTCGGAAGTAAGTAAAAGGGAAAGAAAAACAGCTTCTGACAGCGTTGTAAACAATGGCAAGCAAGTTAATAATGCAGAAAACTGAGATTTTTCGACGGGAAACTGTTTTTGAAGTACACACACAGAGAGAGAGAGAGAGAGAGAGAGAGATAGCTCTGCATGAAGTGTGATTTTTATTGTGGTGAAAGCAAAGCAGCAAAAATAAGATGAAATTTATGATGATGTTTATGTGAAGTGAAATTTGAAGCTTAGTTTGGATCTTCTTTTGCTGCTGGTTCAGTCAATATTGTTTGGAGAGATGCAACCTGCAGCTTCAGAATCTATCACAAAAAGGGCGTAAACACAAAGCGCTGACCCACTGAAACATCAGAATCAGTGAACTGTCGGCTTTCAGCTCCGAGTGCGTCCGTGTCGTCGGGTGAGAAAGGCGACATCTCACTGATTCTGATCCGTCGGGGGCATGTGTGCAGAATCCGTGTACCTGCTCTAATTCACTGTTTTAGCTGTTTGGTGGTTGTTGAAATTTTGAGAGGTTTAACCTTAGATTATATTTAAAAATTGATTCAAGATTTTAATAAATCGATACAACATTATCTAAGCTAGAATCTATTTTAATCGATAAATCGATAATCAAAATCCTCCCCTAACAGCAATCATGGAACACAGAAAAAGACATCTAAGTGGTTGATGATTGAGCATGTGTATGACAAAAGAATTTTCCTTGAGATAAATTAAGTTCTTAATTAATGACTAACCTCGTATTGTGGATGGATTTTCTCAGTTGTTCTCCTGACTGAAGTTTGGTCCATTTACAGCATCCTGCCATGCGATGGCATTTGTTCCTTACCATCGGGAACCGTCATGTTAACTTCTATCGAGTGGAAAAAAAGATGGATGCCTGGATGTTAAACTTAATTATTACACCTGGTAGAGCAGCAACGCTGATCATTTTATTAAAGATTAAAGAATTTAGACAATTTTTGTGATTCCACAGTAATCGTTTGAATTTGGGACCTGCAGCATAGTTTGGGTCCAGCCTTAAAGACTGGATTCTGTTGTAATTATTTAATTTAATAATACATTCCAAGAACTGTTACCCTAAACAATGATTGCAAACTAGATCGTCTGATTGGCTGAAAAACCTGTTTCGTCATTAACTAGGGTGGGAGGAGCAATGATGTCAGAGTGTGATGAGAGTACAGCAAACTGGCAACGATTTATTTTATGGTAAGTCAATACAAATCCCTATTTTTTCATTTTTTATTACCCCAATCCCTCGTCCTCCCAATTATGTAATAAAAATAGCTAAACTTCCATAAATTTCATCCTTGTCACTAGACACTCCAGAATTATAATATAAATGACTAATGCTTTGAACATTGTGCTGATGTCCCCTGTATGACTGAGAAACATGCCACTCTATGTGCACCAAACATCTGAACTTAATTTAATGTATTTGTTTATATTTTATGTATTTGATTATATTTTATGTGTTTTTAAAAATAATTTCAACACGGGGGTCAATTGGATTCATTTTTATAGGTGGTTCAGTAAGTAGTAAAATTCTCTGATCCTGATTAATAATATATTTTATTATTACCGCTAATAATAATAATAATAATAATAATAATAATAATAATAATAGTAACATAGATAACACCTTTGTTTATGTGGACATTTGTACAGCACTTTATTTAATAGCACAGAATCAAAGTTTATTGATTTCATTTACAAGGTATAATTTCAAATTAAAAGATTCCTAATGGTAGCTGTGCAAATCTTATTGTATTAGTTACACATAAAATTCCTAATGGCTATTCCTATTTTCCAAGATCCAGTATCCTATAAAAGACAGCAGAATTCATTTGTCTAAATGCCTGAACAATCATTGTGAGCACAACAGCCAACTTTGGAGGAGTGGCGGTGGAAACAGGCTTGAATTAAGAGTCCATGTTGTTACCTTTTAGCAGAAGATGGAGAAGAGGGGTTTATTTGAATGCTGGTTCAATCAGAATTCCATCAATCCAAATGAATAACTTTTTAATTTTGTTCCCTTGATCTTTCGATACAGAACTATATTACAAGAACCACATTTAATCTGACTGTTAATTTTTGCATGTATTGTTTTACAACATAGCACCACATCCCCTAAACCAGGTGGCTTCTTCACAAGAACAAGACAATGGAAAAAGAGGAGAATACTTCGGATCCCAGGGTCCGAGTGTATGCCTTGCATGTGAGAGGAAGATGGCGTTTTGAAATATTGGATGCAGTAAACAATGCACTGGAGTTACTGGAACAAAATGGAATTAGTGAGGTTGTTGCAGTTCTTCAGGGGTCTCAGTCTCAGAGCAATGATGTGCCAGCCACTGTAAGTTCCTGTAGTAACACAAAAAGTCATTAACAGTTGAAAAGTCTTTTCTTTAACTGTTAGTGTTAATCACCTACCTTGTCTCCACATCGCATTGATCAGATGGAGATGCCTATCCCCTTGGTCTTTCACTGACATCAGTACCATCAGATTTTTTTTATTAAATTGCTACATACCTTTAGATGTTCAATAGCCAGATAGGAAATTAGCCACACTCTAAGTATAAGTATAAATTATAAATTATAAAAAACTATGCTATGTTCCTGCAATTGTTACTTTCTTTCTTAACCTCCTATGACCCGAACTCTTCCATGGCATGCATTTTTAATTTCTCTTTGATATTTGGGCTGATTGGGACCTCATGAATGTAAAAACAAAAAATTACCAGATTTTTGTTTCTAAGAAAAATGAGAGCCACATATGAGGATATTCATTTAAAATTTTGATAGAACAGTGTCAGTATAATGTCCTCGTAAGTGGATATCAGGCCCTTGTAGAGCAAAATTAAGTATTTTGGTCTAAATAACCCAATATGTGATGTCCACATATTTGGACGCCAGGACCTAGGAGGTTAAGATTGATGCAGCTGATAAAGAGCCTCAGTCCAGCAATTATGATGTGCCCACCAATGTAAGTTATACAGAAACACGGCTATGAAGAAATGAAATATCAGATGAAAGTTACTTTAACAAATGCTAAGAATCTCCTCTCTTCATTTATCTTTGCAGGCAGATGGTGTTGCTGATGGGAAAGGAAAATGACTGCCAATAAAGACACATAAACATAGCTACACACACACAAGCATGCATGCACCTGCACACATATGTTCATATACAACAATGTTCAGATAAAGTTCAATAAAGTTCTTGTTGTTCAATGGCAAAATCCTGTGTTTTCTTTCTCACACTGATGGAGGATGGGAAAAGTCAACACTCATGGTATTTAGAAAGAATATAATGCAAAGATTTGCAGCTGAATCATAACGTAAGGAGCAGCATTGTAATGTACTCCTTCTTATATAATATTATTTTAGACCTACTGACTACTCGAAGGACTTCAAATGCAAACTAAGAGTGTGAACAGACTCCTCCAACACACCCACTCTGATGCTGCTATTGATCACCTATGTGCAATATCTCAGTCTTCCCATGTTCCGTACAATATTTTTGGATCATATGCAATATTGGTCTTATTGGAATCACCATCCCCACCTCAAATGACCATAGCCCCTCCTCCCTTCTTTTATTTATTAGATTTTGCCCTTGTATACAGCCCCATGTTTCTGTTTCAATGTCTCCTACGCATGCACCATGTATATTACGCATATCCCATGTATATAGTTTACTCACACATATATATATATACATATATATTTATTTTTATTAATTTTTTCCCCTCATTGTATATTGTTTTCCCTTCTTTCATTTTGTACCTTGTGGTCCAGGTACCCAATTTTGCTGTGAAAGTAACGGCACAATGACCATAAACACTCTCTAAGTCTAAGAAATTAAAAATCCCATTTTAACTGTAAATTAAAATCCTTATTTAAAACAAGTTTATTAATTTCTTAAGGTGTATTAAGGTGTAATAAGGTGTATTTTCGAATTAAAATTATACTAAACGAGTAAGATTCACAAAACAGATTAATTGAATGTTATTAATCATAATTACAGAAAAGACTCCAAGTGAATCATCTTCAATTCCAAGTACTAGTTCCTTGTAATATAGGCAAAATTAATCATGTGATTGGCGTAAGGTCTGTGTAGTCATGAGTTTGGGGGGGAGGTCAGTGATGTCAGAGTGTGGTAAGAATACAGCAGACTGGAAAAGATTTGTTTCAAGGTAAGTCCAATCAAAATCACTAATGCTTTCATTTTTTTATGATAATAATATTAATAATAATAATAATAATAATAATAATAATGGATTGCATTTATACAGCGCTTTTCAGGAACCTCAAAGCGCTTTACAATTCCACTATTCATTCACTCTCACATTCACACACTGGTGGAGGCAGCTACAGTTGTAGCCACAGCTGCCCTGGGGCAGACTGACAGAAGCGAGGCTGCCAATATCGCGCCATCGGCCCTTCTGGCCAACACCAGTAGGCGGTAGGTGAAGTGTCTTGCCCAAGGACAGAATGACCAAGACTGTCCAAGCTGGGGCTCGAACCGGCAACCTTCCAATTACAAGACAAACTACCAACTCTTGAGCTTCGATTGCATCAAAATCCCTCGTCCTTCCAATTATAGAACACAAACAGATAATCCTTTTATCATTTTTATTCCAGTCCCTAGACATTCCAATTATACATTCTAAATCACTGATGCCTCCAATATGGATTGTCTGATTTGCTAATAGACAATGGTGTTAGAGGGTGATGTCAGCAGAGGACATAGAAATGTGACTAGGTAACTGATTAGTATAATGGCCATTCCTTCTATCCAAATGACTAATTCTCCTGGCTTTTAAAAAAATCCTAATCGATACAGCTTCAAATTTTAGAAACCAAATCAATAATTCTTCCATTTTTTCACTCTAAGTCCTAAATCTTCCACGTTTAGTATAGAAATTACTAATCCTTCAAAGAAACTAATGATAATTTCATCTGTATGCATCTTCCTTTGAAAATTGGTTTCTTTGTTCTTATTCCTACTTTGAGAATGTCAGGTATGTGCAAGTGTGTCTGATCAACATCTGTTTGATATCTCAGATTCAGTGGTCTGAACTAAAATGTCATTTGTTCTTCATGCAGTAGAAATACAGCTGCAGAGTGTTGCTCAAAATGAAGCAATCTTTGGTCAGCTTCAGAGCCCACAAGATGAGTATTCTACAGGATAGTGCAGTGTTTTCTCTTCTTAATCCACCATTTTTTCCATAATATATAAAATGGACCTGGTGTATGATTCTCATCACTGCTGCTGCAATCGCTTTAGTCTTTGTGGTGGTCTTGCTCCTGCTCCATTTCAAGAAATGCATATAATTACAAGTAAACACACACACACACACACAATTAAAATGAAGTTTAATAACGTTTTTTTTTTTTTCTTTAACAGTGTTATTGGGCTGTGTCTTCATTATGATGGGATTCAAACTGAGTATCTTGGAAGAAAATTATAGGTGAATCAAAATATCATTAGAATGACAATAATACTTTATTCATCCCTAAGGAATTTATGTTCACAATTGCTCCAAGACAATAAGAGCAGTAATTGACAAACTACATTAAATAATACAGTATATTATGAGGCTACAAAATCTAACAAAATAGGTCTAATAGATATAAATAGTTCAAATTTTTAATACCCCAGGATATTGCACAAATTAAATATATAAGGTTGATATTGAGGTAATGTAAAAGTGTAAAATTTCCCTTTCTGTGTAGAGAAGGTGCAGATAATAAGGATGTATAACTATTGCAGTGTGTACCTTGCTTTAGTTGGAGAAGTAGCGCAGAGATATCCACCGGCAGGAATGATTTCCTGTGTCGTTCAGTTGTGTTTTATGGATAATATCAGCCTCTCACTGAGCGTACTCCTGTGACCAGCACGTCATGGAGTGGCTGGCATTGTCCAGCACTGTCCTCGGTTCAGATGCCGGGTAATCCACACATGGGCTAGCACAGGACCACCAGTGTGTCTGAAACTTGCCTTGTGCTGGCCAATGTGTGGGCCACCTCTGGCACCTCTGGGCCACCAAAGGGCCGCTGTGGATCTGCCTGATTACCTGTACTCCTGGGCTGCTATTTTAGCTGAGTGCTCAGAAGACATCTTCGCTGGATCGTTAAGTTATCCTCGTCAATACAGCTCTGATAATCTCAGTTTTTTGTGTGATTTCTTAGTTTTTTCTAACCGGAGTTCTCCTGTGCATAGACTCCTGGACCTGTCCTTATTCCTGGATCAGTTTCCCTGGCAGTGTGTCGTGGAGTGGGCGAGAGTGCTGAAGACAAATGTGAAAGGAGCGAACGAGCAGAGCGTGTTTGGACTCTTCCTCTACTATGGAACCGTGGATGCTGAGTGGTGTGTGAGTGGAGCGAGTCTTCCTGAAGACAACGATCCTGGGTGACAGATTGTTTTCACTGCACCAGAACGTCAACTGCTGAACCTCATCTCTGTACGCTGACTCATCATTGCTGCTGATGAGTCCAACCACGGTTGTGTCGTCAGTGAACTTGATGATGTGGTTAGAGCTATGTAGGGTGGTGGAGTCATGTGTCAGAAGGGTGAACAAGATTCGGATGGACTGAGGGCTCTCTGGCAGGAAGTCTATTATCCAGTTCTGGAGCGAGGTTTTCAGTCCCAACTTGCTGAGTTTGTCAAACAGTTTTCGGGGGGATATATTGTTTAATGCTGAGTTAAAGTCTACTAAAGAACATTCTGACATAAGCATTTTTCTTGTCCAGGTGGAAAATGGACAGGTGGAAAGCAGTGGAAATAGCAACCTCGTTGACCTGTCTAGCCGGTATGCAAACTGCAGCGGGTCAAGTGAGCAGGGGAGGTTGCTCTTCACATGTGCCATGACAAGTCTCTCAAAGCACTTCATGATGACAGTGGTCAGGGCGATGGGACGATAGTCATTTGTGCAGGATAGAGAGGATTTCTTTGGCACCGGGATGAGTTTTGTTTTTTTATTTTTGTTCATACTTTTATATCTTGTTAGCACCACATATTAAAACCTGTATAATTCTCTGTGAGCACTTATTTAATTTATTTTAATTGTACTTTCTTCAGTTCATTTTGAGTGAAAAATGTTTTTTAGGCTTCGTCAGGGTGCCAGACAGATTATTAGACCATCCATCCATTCGCTTCCGCTTATCCTTTCCAGGGTCGCGGGGGGTGCTGGAGCCTGTCCCAGCAGTCATAGGGGGAGAGGCGGGGTACACTCTGGACAGGTCACCAGTCTGTCGCAGGGCTAACACATAGAGACACAGACAACCATTCCCACTCACATTCACTCACAGATTCACACCTATGGGCAATTTAGATTGACCAATTAACCTATCCCCACTAACTGCATGTTTTCGGACTGTGGGAGGAAGCCGGAGTAACCAGAGAGAGAACCCACGCAAACACGGGGAAAACATGCAAACTCTACACAGAAAGACTCCAACCTGATGGTGGAATTGAATAGGGGTGGGTTTTTATAATCGATTTATCGATTAAAATCGATTCTGGCTTGGATTACGTAAAATCGATTCATTAAAATCCTGAATCGATTTTTTAATACAAATTAATTTTGCCCGAAATGCCAGAATCTCAGGTGAAATCTCACAAAATTTCAACAACCACCAAACAGCTAAAACAGTAAACGAGAGCAGGAACACGGATTCTGCACAAAGACTTAAACACACAGCGCAACTCGCGGATCAGAATCAGTTAGATGTCGCCTTTCTCACAGTCGAGGCTGAAAGCCGACAGCTCGCTGATTCTGATCTGTCGGCGGGTCCGCGCTTTGTGTTTACGCCCTTTATGCGCTGATTGTAAAGCTGTTAGTTTGATGTCTCTCCAAACAATATTGACCGAACCAGCAGCAAAAGACGATCCAAACTATGCTTCACATAAACATCGTCATGTATTCACTCTTACTTTTACTGTTTTGCTTCTACCATGATTCACAGCTCTCTCTCTCTCTCTCTCTCTCTCTCCCTCTCTCTCTCTGTATGGTTTTCTGCATTATTCGCTTGCTTGTTACGCACAAGTCTACCTTTGTTTACAGCGCTATCGGCCGACTTTTTTTTTCTTTCCGTTTTATATACTTCCGAAAAGAAAACCTAATTTCTGCCGTTCAATGCTGAACAAATTTAAACTTTTTAAAATTATGCAAAATGCAAAACGCTTACCCATGTCTCTAATAAAACCGCTGTAACTTCAGAGGTAATGTTCATATGTTGATTAATGGTTTTCTTTCGTTTTTGATGTACTGCAGAATATTTTTATAAAATCCCAGGCCAGGAAAATCACCTTCATGTTTTTCTGTGTTTTATCCTCAGTTACTTTGACACAAAGGCATCTGCTGTGACGCTTACACCTTTGATAAAGTCTTGCATGTGTCAGCTTCCTTTTTATAGATACAAAAATATGTAAATGTACTAATCTGAATTATAATATTTCTGACTGTCAAAATTTCCCATATTCAAATCGAAGTGAATCGAATCGAATCGAATTAAATCGAATCGTGGATCGAATCGATTCTGGACCTTGTGAATCGGAATTGAATCGATTCTAGAAATCAGTGACGATACCCAGCCCTAGAATTGAACTCAGGACATTCTTGCTGTGCAGCAACAGTGCTAACTACCGTGCCACCGTGATTATTAGTGTCAAACTAAATAGGAACTTAGTCCTAAACGTGCACATACACATACACAAATCAACACACAGAGACATTGACCCTTTAACTGCCTTAACAACCAACAGCATCTTTTTCAAACAGTTGTTCTTTGCTGAAGAGCTCTGTAATCATTATAGAAACTGAATCCATTACAAGGTAACATACATTTCTTTCACAAAATTACATAAACCAGTGAATAGTAGGACTACAAAGACTCTGTATATAATTTTATCTACTTTATTTAGTCTTAGCCACAACACAAGCCATTATTTGCCTAAATCAGCTTGACCTAGTCGATCCACTGATGGTCCTGGATTGTTGATTACCTGACAGAGCGACCACAATGAATGCATCTTCAACACAAGGTGTCTGACAAGGTGATGGGCAACACAGGGGCATCACAAGGGACCGTCCTCTCCCCTTTCCTCTTCACTCTCTACACCTCAAACTTCAATCACTGCACTAAGACCTGACATCTTCGGAAGATGGTTGAATGCATTATTGAGGGTGACGAGATGGAGTGCCGGGCTGTGGTGCAGTCTTTTGTCACACTGAACGGCAGATGTTTCTGCCGTTCAGTGTAACAAAGACCAAAGAATTGACTGAAGACCAGGAAACTTGAGATCCCTGTTTCTATCCGAGGGGTGGAGCACTGTAAATATGGCAGCAAGGGGAACAAGCACTGAGCACAAGATCTATAGAGGCTGGGGTCTATCACAACATGCAAGACCCCAGGTGCAGGCTGTGTAAAGATGTCCCTGAGACAATCCAGCACATAACAGCAGGGTGCAAGATGGCAGGCAAGGCATACATGGAACGCCATAACCAAGTGGGCGGCATAGTGTGCAGGAACATCTGTGCCGAGTATAACGTGGAAGTCCCGAGGTCAAAATGGGAGACGCCCCCAAGGGTGGTGGAGAATGACCGAGCTAAAATCCTGTGGGACTTCCAGATACAGACGGACAAAATGGTGGTGGCTAACCAACCGGACATAGTGGTGGTAGACAAACATGAGAAGACGGCCGTAATGATAGATGTAGCGGTTCCGAATGACAGCAACATCAGGAAGAAGGAACATGAGAAGCTGGAGAAATACCAAGGGCTCAGAGAAGAGCTCGAGAAGATGTGGAGGGTGAAGGTGACGGTGGTCCCAGTGGTAATTGGAGCACTAGGTGCGGTGAGTCCCAAGCTAGGCGAGTGGCTCAAGCAGATCCCGGGAATAACATCGGAGATCTCTGTCCAGAAGAGCGCAGTCCTAGGAACAGCTAAGATACTGCGCAGGACCCTCAAGCTCCCAGGCCTCTGGTAGAGGACCCGAGCTTGAAGGATTGACCACCCACAGGGGCGAGTGGGGATTTTATATATATATATAAAATCCCCACTCGCCCCTGTGGGCGGTCTATCCTTTGCATATATATGTGTGTGTGTAGATATATATATATATATATATATATATATATATATATATATATATATATATATATATATGCAAAGAATAGACCGCCCTTACGGGTGGAAGAAGAATTTTATTTATTTATTCTTTGCCAATTTACATAAGCGATAAATGGTAAAAAGAAATTCTAGGTTTGAAGTTGAACCTTGTTTTATCATATAAGTTATTAATCCAAATGAGGGATACTTCGCACTAAGAACATTCCCAAAGAAGGATATGCAAATGATGTTTGTCATGTCAATTACATTAATTACATTTAAAATTCCAAACGAATCATCCTCCATTCCAAGTTCAGATATACGCTATTGGTAAGAAATCACATGATAAAAGCAGACGGCGTGATAGGTTTGACAATCTGAAAGCTAAGCTCCCCATAGGTTATGTGCAGAGCTGTTAGTGCTGTCAGTTGAAGATTGTGGAATTACATAGAGGTAAGTTGCGATAAAATTCACTAATTCCTTCCAACTGTAAGATCCCAATTCCTAATGTCTTTTGTAACATTTACTATACTATACTATAATTATATACTATATATAGTATATACTATATACTATACTATAATTTCAACTATTAAATGTAAATAACAAATGTTTAAAAAATGTAAATTTACGTGTTTTCCATTATTTGTATTTCATTTTTCTAGGTTTCCTTTCATAATTCCTCAGTGAACAGTAAAATATTGTCACAGTCAAGAGACAAGTGAGTAACAAAATGTTTTTTATTTTATTTTTGTTCATACTTTTATACCTTGTACCACCACACATTAAGATCTATGTAATTGTCTGTGAGCATTTCTTGAATTTATTTTAATCGTACTATCTGCATATCATTTTGATTGAAAAATGTTTTCTAGGCTTTGGCTGCCTGCCAGGCAGATTATTTTTGTCAAATTAAAAAGGAACAAACACCCTACAGTAAATAAGTACACATACAGAAATCAGCGCATAAAGACATTGACCCTTTAAATTCTTTAACAACACTAACATCTTTTTTCAACAGTTCTTCTTGCTGAAGGGCTCTCCAGTGATTAATCCAACTGAATCCATTTTTGGAAATTTGTTTCAAAATAAGTCAAATTTCAATCAATTATTCATCCTTCCAAATTTCCAATTCTTCCAATCCTTAAATATGATTCCCTAATTCTTCAAAGTCTTGTATCCAAAGTAATAACTGTTCCAAGAATTAAATACATAACACTAAAATTTTAAACAACACATTTCCCCAGTAAAACTAATTTTTTTAATTAGTTTGTAATTATATTATGAATTTATAAGTATACATACATACTAGTATACATATCATGATATGAATACATATCATACTATTTCTGCTACTTCATAGTATTTCTGAGAAACTCATAGTATTTGTGCCAAGGCATAGTATTTCTGCTATGTTACATTACTATGCTTTGGCACAAATACTATGATTTGGCAGAAATACTATAACATAGCAGAAATACTATGATTTTGCAGAAATACTGTTTTAGCGGAAATACTAACTTTAGAAACATAATACCTGATCAAAACTTTAAAAACACTTACTAAAGACTTTCAAATTATTTTAATCCCCCTATTAAAAGTGGTAGACTTTTTATTATGTCAAGGTTTTCTTTTAATTTCTTTAATATTTGGTCAAGTACTGAGAAGTGTACACCTCAATTTGAAGATTTGCGGGCAAATAATTATAAATAATTCAACAAATAATTCAGCTGTTCTGATGTGTATTCTTCTCTACAGGAAAAATGCCACGTCAGATGACAGAATGCCCAATATGCTCTGTTCCATATGTTGCAGTTGGGCAGCATTTAAAAAAATACCACCATGTTGTAAACAAAGAAGAATTACATTTACTGCTAAATTACTGCTTTACAGTGTAAGTCACTGTCATACAGTATATGACAAAAAATGCAACAATTTAAAGTGGTAGTTGTAGTTACATTTGTCAAAATGGGTGTGATATGCAGTTACAGGGGCAGGCTGGACTGTCCAGTATGTAAAGCTAAAAGCCGTATAAGACTGGACAAGCACTTGGAAAATGTCCACTGTGAGTGTTTTGTATAGCTTACATTTTATTGTTAAATTAGAATGCATTCTTATGTGACATGTTTCACTAACTTTCTCAAACATTGCTGTTCTATTGTTTATACCCTTTCAGAAATCAGATCAGAAGAAAGTAATGAGGACAGCGAAACGATTGGCTAATCTGAAAGCCCTCAAAGCTCTCAGACGTTCAAATCCACAGCCTCCAATGGTGACCTCACTGGACATAGAGCAGCTGACTGAAAGCAGTGATCAAGAGGAGCGAAGTGATAGCAGTGAAGATTGTGTGGAGATTAGAGAAGACAGCTCAGTCCATTCCCCTGTCAATCAATCAGATGATGCTCAAGTCCAACATCAGAATTGCAAAAAGTGCAAAGAACTGGATTTGTTACTTCAACTCCTGAAACGAATCTGAAAAGTCTGAAATCCACTAAGGATAAACTTGGCTTCAAACCTCTCAGCCCCCCAAAGCGCCAGAAATCTGAAAGAAGTAAACGTGACCCAACAGCCCGGCTTCCTAAATTTGGTATGAATTCTTCGGCAATAATATTGTTTCTTGTGTAGTGTAATGTGAATTTGTATATCTGGTTGTTCTATTTAGGAAGTCACATCCCGCTAATTAAACAGATACTACTAATTAGCAATATCTTCCAGATATCATTGTCAACCACTTGAATTAGAAGAATGTTTTCTGTACCTCATCAGTTTGTCATGACACTTCTAATTGCTATGTTGTTACTACACTTTATTTTAAATAGAGAAAGTCCTGAATGCTTGGTTTCAACACATTTGTGGGACAGGTAAAAGGGAGGTTGAAAATGCCAAACAACGGATCCATCATGTCCGTGCCTGGGCATATTTCATGTCTCACAATCAAGTCCCTGCAATGACGTTTGCATTTATGGACAACAGAGAAAGACTGACTGAGTACATTTTTACAAATATCTGTGATATTTTAGTCCAGTAATCTCAATAATACTAAAGTGATTACTGATTTGTGTTTGTTTGTGGGCCTTTTTTAGATGGACAACTTATTTGAATAAACATGCCGTGACAACCAAAAGGATTCGGATTGGAAATGTGAGGGTGTTCTTGAAATTTCTAATTGATGCACAACTGCCAGAGGTCAGAGCCTCCCGTAAGGCTTTAAAGGGGACTTTATTTGCACTTCAGTTGGAGATGAAGAAGAGCAGAAGGGAGTTACAAACCCACAGGCAAGACATCCGGATCAAAAAATCACGTAAGATCCAACTTTACTACTTATTCATCACTGTCTTTACCTAGCATGTGTAATAAATACATTATTTATAAATGTCATAATGTCATTACTGTGATGTAGTGAGGAAGGAGTACTCAAAATGTTATAATATAAGGTATAAATTGTATTTAAGTACATATTTTGTACACTGCAAGGGTATACATTGTACAAAATAGAAAGTAAACAGAAACTAGGAAATGTAGAGTAGCACAAACAGGCAGGCAGCAAAACAGTTTGTCACCACAAGGAAACAGTGGCACACCAAAGCTACTTATTCCAAAGTAAGAAGGAAGTAAAGATAGCTGAGAGAATCTACCACAGATGTAGACAACAAAATTGTCTACATCTGTGGTAGGTTGAAAGTGAGGGGTAAAAGTTAAACTAAACAAAAGAAAAATGTCACCAAAAACAGGAGACGTGACCAGCAACTAACCAGTGGGAACACATAACTAAACATACAAATGCAGAAAGAAAAAACATAAAATATCTAAACAATAAGCAAACTAATAATCAAATTAAAGATACCTAATGATAAAATGAACTATACAGTCAAAAAACACAAAGACTAAAATGGTCAAGGAAATGAGACTATCAAAATTTAGTATATTGATAGTTTTTATTTTTTTTCACATGAATGTGTTATATTCAGTACTAAGCTTGGTAAACTTGGAAAGTTTAGGAAGTAGGACAAATAAATTGAAAGGGTTAGTATTCTGGATTGGAAAGTAAGATTTAAGTTCAAAATGGCAATCCAATTCATTTTCATATACTGTAAGCACTGATTGCCAGTTCTTCTTCCTTAAAAAATAATTTTTTGAAAAAAATTAGGTCTAAACTACAACCTGTTTTATATTTACATCATTGCGTGCAGCATGAATGAGCATGACTGGAGATGCAGGAACATAAAAACATTCTGTGTCTTTTAGAAATGCTTGTAGATCCTGTCCACATCACTGATTTTCTCAAGAAGGCCACCACACACATCCCTGAAGCACTTGGTAAGTGTTTAGTTCATTTCTCCATAAGGACAACTCTAATAACCCCAATAATATCTCTGTTAATGAGAATTCTTTTATAATATTTACTTACCAGCTGTAATCTGTATGTATATATAGTTCAGAATCTCAGATTTACAGAAATATATGACAGAACTTTTTGCTTTCAATTATAACAGACTGCTCATTTATAATCACTTGTTGGACTTTTGATTTTTGTTCAAATATATAATGCATATACAAACAGTAGCATTTGTGATGTTTATATAGGATTATATTAGGGGGAGTATATAGCAATATAAGGGATATGCTCCCCTATCCCTTGTGTCTTACCGTGCAACCTCTATGTTACTCAATAGTCGAGCTTGAGAAAAATCCCACAACTGAGAACCTAGACTGGTTCTATGGTCTTCTGGCTGGATTTGTCATCTGCACAACTGGGCACAGAAGAGCCGTCATATCAAATATGACAGTTGAGGAAGTTGGCACTGCTGAAGCGGATGGTGATGGCCGGCGGATAATCAGAGTAAAGTCATTAAGAAATTATTTCTCTCCCTGATTAAAGATGTTTTCTTACCAGCGACATCAATGACTCTGTGCAATGTAATTTAGTTGCTGATTCTTTTACAGGTAAAAGAGGACAAGACCAAAGAAACATTTGGCCATGCACTTGTTCCCCTAACGAAAGACGAATACATATGGTTTCACCGCTTTGTGTAGCACCGCCACAGATACCCTGGTGTATCATCACAATTGATTTTTGCCAACACCAATGGAGGGCCTTATTCTAAGATGCTGACATCATTTCAAGATGCATGGAGGAAGTTTGGTATCCCAGGAAAACCAACCTTTTCTATGATTGGGAGCAGCATCAGCACTTTTGTGAGTAGTTTCCACTTTATGGTGATTCAGTGTTTTTACCTTCCTATCCTTTTAGAGGGATAATATAAAACAGTCACCCTTCCTGGTTCTACTCCCAGTGTTTTAATGTTGAAAGGACATTTCTTTTTCTTTATATTGTCTTCTGTTGTACTTCTTTTTGTGGTTCTGTCCTTAGCTCTGCAAATCTTGAAAATGTCAAATGTTAGTGCAATTAATAACATTATTTAATGTTTACATTTGTAGAGTGGGAGATTCTTGGGAACCCAAAGCAAGGTACAAGTCCACCGGATGATGTGCCATTCTGATGCAACTGCAGAGAGATTTTGTGAGGCAGATTTAAACTTTGACGAAGCCTTCAAGTGCCGCAACAATGCTGCAAAGGCACTTGCTGTGAACAATAGAACCAGAGACTCTGAGGAATCTACAACCTCAGAAGACAATGAAGGTATGTTGCAGAGAAGATATGCTGGACCGAAGAAACGAAAGTCTAGTCAAAATGCCACAATAGAAGAAATTATGAAAAAGAAGACCACACAGCACGCAAACACCATTGACACAGACAGCAGCAAAGATGAAAGTAACAATGAAGTCAGGAAAATCATTGACCCGGCAGCAGGAAACACATCTGGAAAACACCCACATAAACAGAGTGGCAGGGCAAGAGCAAAAGTGAGGGTACAAGAAGACACAACAGGTGATGAAGATATGTCAGAGATGGTGACTACAGAGAGTAGTGAAGGTGAAGATTATGATGATAACTGTGAACACATTGTGACCTTACAGCAGCAGGTACATTGGGAACCACCAAAGGTAAAGATAATGCTAAAGGAAAAGGAAAAGCCACAAAGGACACAGGACATTTCTATAGTCGTACTCATGAAGCGCCTTGAGGCGACATTTGTTGTGATTTGGCGCTATATAAATAAAATTGAATTGAATTGAATTGAATTGAATTGTACTCAATTTCTTAAAAACAAGTTTAAATGTTGGGAATCTCCTAAAATTATCTTAGAAAGAATTGCAATCCAAACACAAATACAAAAAGTTGTTAGACCAAAGGAAACAACTGAGGGTGTGAACCAAACACAGACAGAGACAATAGATGAAAACAATGAATCCTTGAGGCCAGAAAGTTTGAGTGAAAATGAAAGCAGTATGCAAACAGTGACTACAGATAATGAAGAAGACAAAGCTGAAGATGAAAATGGTCCCTTGTTGAACACAACAGACATCGACCAAGAAGTTTCCAGTGGACTAGTGAGAAAAACTACAGAAAAAATAAAAGGAATGAGCACAGAGGACATAGGCAGAGATAAACATGGACCACAGACAAAGACAACAACCGAGGAAAAATGCAATTTGAGATCAGAAGGAACAACAGAGGAAGGAATGACAACACAGACAGAGACTACAGATAAAGACAAAGCACTGAGAACAGAGGACAAAGACATAAAGGAACAGGGACCACAGATGGAGACCATGGGTAAAGAAAAAAACGATTTGAGATCAGAAGGAACAACTGAAAACAAAGACACAGTTAGAGTAAAAGAAGATGGCCCTGGGACTAGCTATGAGTCTCCAGTGGCACACCCAAAGAAGAGGAAAAGGTCTCTAATGAAGAAAAGCTCTTTGGCGAAGTGTGATGAAAGCAAAGAAACAAAGCAAAAAGGCAACAAGCAAGAAAGAAAAAGACCAAAGAGCCTGACTGCAAGACAGTTGTTAAGTCCAAAGATGCTCAGAAGTCACAAGACTAAAGAGGCACCTAAAGATACCAACAAAAGACAAAAAGCCATACAAAGACTCAGAGGAAAAGATAAGAAAAAGATTTTTGGTTGTTTTTGATTTTACTCTGATCTTCTGACAGATCTTCTGTCTTACTACATATGTAAAACTTTGTTATCATGTGAGGTTTTGGTTACTTATTTTACACAGTTGGTCTGAGGTTTTTTTTTCTAGATTTTACTCACTTGTTCATGTGAGAGTCTTCTTTTTTGTTAAGGTAAGTTATTGTTTTTAATTTTTACTTTTAAAATAAAACTCGTTAAAAACAGACAAATGCTGATATATATAAGTTGTTGACAACAAATGCCAAATGCAATAATAAAAATTTTTCAGTTATATTTTACAATCATTAGTCATGGATTTCATTTCCAAGCTGTAATTCCAAATAACTCACATATTATTCAGGCAAGGTTGCTAAAGGATGAAGTCCTCACAAATTATATCTGAACAATATCCTATAATACATAGCAGAATCAGTCATCTGATTTGGTAAAAGTTAGTGATGTTAATGGTGATGTCAGCAGATTATGTACAAATTATGTTTTTTCTTTCACAATGTGGATTTCCAAATGAGTCACTTTTAACACTAATGTGGTTCCTAAAGGATAATATGCAAATTAGTAGATTGAATTAGACAGTTACTTTAATGACACATGCAATTCCTCACAAATCATCCTCAATTAAAAGTTACCGTGTCTTATAACAGATAGCATAAATCAATCATCTGATTTACTGGTAGATAGTGATGTCAGAGTGATGTCAGCTGAAGTCTGGAGAAGAACAATTTGTCAAGTGGTGAGTCCAGTCAGCATTGTATTTATCCTAATTACTATTGATTCTTCTTCTTTTTTTCATCCCAATCACTAGCGCTTCCAATTTTTCCACCCTAATCTTTAGATCTTCCACTTATTCAAGATACATTGTCTGAACTTCAGGAGCAGGACCACGCCTCCAAACATACCCCTTCTGGGTCTTATCTATATGACCTCCCACTTGTACAAGCTGTTCGTTATTGTTTTCGTGCCCCATCTTCCCGTTTGCTTTTTTCAATTCTTTCAATTCTTCATGTCTCATTAGTACATTTGAATCTACCATGCTGGGGAGCTGCCTCCAGTCCCCTTCGAGGTCATTCCCAAAAAGCAGCTCAATTCATTCTCGATGGAGGACATTGAACGACATCTACCAATTCAGAACCATGATAACAGAGTTCTGGCTGATTGGAGCTGGCTCGGACCTGGGCTATAGAAGAACAAGAAGCGGCTACAGCTGTTCAAAATCCCACAAGGCTGGCTGACAAGATAGACGATGGGCAGGGCTGTGAGTACTCAGACTGTGTTTTTTTAAACGCAATATGGATAAGATCTTGGAGAAGCTCATGGCTCTGCAATATGGATAACATCCTGAAGAAGAACAATGGGAATTTAGAGACCTGATGACCATTGATGGACATTAGACCTACTGTAAAATTGGAAGCAGTTTGTATATTAGTACTAATCTTAATGCTCACAGGGGTCAATTGGTTAACTTTCTTGATTATTAATTTTAAATTCTGACAATAGGTTGTGTGAATAAGCAGAGCAATTTGCAATTTTTTGGGATTAACAATGTATCTGATTCTGAACATTAATATAAAATACTACAACAACTAATAATAACAACTCGGATAAAAAGCCATTGTTTATGTGAACATTCGTACAGCACTTTAATCAATACTACAGAATCAAAGTTTATTGATTTCTTTTACGAGGTATAATTTCAAATAAAAATATTTCTAATGGTAGCTGCGCAAATCCTGTTAATTAAGTTAAGTTGTATTAGTTACACATAAAATTTCTAATGGGTATTTCTACTTTCCAAGGTCCAGTACCCTATAAAACACATCAGAATTCAGTTCTCTGATTGGCTAAAGATTGTTTTGAGTATAACAGCAAACTTTGGGGGAGTGGCAGTGCTCGGCCCCTTGCCAGCCCACTTGTGGGTCTGCAGTGCCCACTATCCTGGGTTTTGGCACCACTGTAACAAACCACTGCAGGCCCAGTGACATTTTCAAGCTTTTCAGCATGGTTTATTCCACATCTCCGCAACATCCCTTGATACAGGACCCGGTACAGCTTTTAAGGTGGTGAGGCTAGATCGTAGATGCAGATCATAGAGGTGCGTCCATCTCACCTGCAGTGGTACTGCAAGCCATGACCACATCAGATTTTAACCATACATTTGGACAGCACTTTATTTTATTTTATTTTTTAATTCAAACCATTTTCTATCCATGGCTGGTTCGGAATCACCAATAAGCCTAACATGAAACTCTTCTGTACTGTTGGAGGAAACCCAAGTATCCACAGAGACAACAGTCACTCAAAAGCAAATGAGCAAGTCAAAAAGACACTTAGATCCACTGGATAATGATAACAGGAAACGTGTGGGATCAATTTATTGATTTCACATTTCCTTTTTTTCGATCACTGTTAATGTGGTTCATTCCACATACCTTGTCCTAATCTCCACATCACACTGATCAGATAGAGATGTCTATCCCTTTGATTTATATCTGACATCACAGCATCCATTCTTTTCCTGTCATGCTTTCCTGCATTGTAAAATAACTTTGTTATATGTCCAATAGTCAGATAAGAAATTAGTCAGACTATAGGTTGTAATCTACAAATTATATTAAACTGTGTTACATTCCTAAAATTCTTATTTTCTTTCTTAGATGTACTTGTGTACTGCTGCCAATGAGTTCATAAACACGTCAGTTTGAAGCTATTTTATTGGAGTATCTACCAGCAAGAATTTCGAGATTCAAAGATCATTTTAACTAGGTGTGATTTCAAAAGAGTTAATTGTTGCACTAACCAAATTCCTAAAAGCTGTTAAGATATTAATTTAATTTAATTTAATTTAATTTAATTTAATTTAATTTAATTACAGAAAAGATTCCAAACGAGTCATCTTCCATTCCAAGTACTGGTACCATCAACTATGTTGGTAAATTAGATCGTGTGATTGGCTGAAGGATCTGATTCGTTATGAACTTTGGGGGGAGGAGCAATAACGTCAGACTGTGGTGAGACTCAACACTCATGGTATTCAAAAAGAATATAATGCAAAGATTTGCATCTGAATCACAACATGAGGAGCAGCATTGTAATGTAATCCTTCTTATAAAATACTGTTATATACCTACTGACTATTTGAAGCACTTTAGATTAAAACTCCATTTTAACTGTAGATTAACACAACACTTAAAAAAAAAACAAGTTTATTCATTTCTTTGAAAAGGTGTAATTCCAGATTAAAGTTACAGTACACTAATAAGATTCACAAAACAGATTAACTGAATGTTATTTATTATAATTACAGAAAAGAATCCAAGGAAATTATCTTCAATTCCAAGTACTAGTACCTTGTAATATAGGCAAAATTAATAATGTGATTGGCTGAAAGGTCTTTGTAGTCATGAGTTTGGGTGGGAGGGGCAGTGATGTCAGAGTGTGGTAAGAATACAGCAGACTGGAAAAGATTTGCTTCAAGGTAAGTTCAATCAAAATCACTAATGCTTTCATTTTTATGATATTAATCTCTAGTTCTTCAAATTTTTAGAATACAAATCCATAATTCTTCCAAATTTTCCATTCTAATATTTAGATCTTCCACTTGTAGAATAAAAATCACTAATTCTTCCAAGATAGAAAGGATTATTTGCTCTGTGTGCAGTTCAGTTTATCTTTGGAAACTGGTCTTCATCAGAGGCAGAAGAAGGAAGAACAATGTCAGGTATGTGCAAGTGTTAGTTCTATATATCTGATTTCTAAAATTCTGCGTCAAAAATGATATTCCAAAAATTTTCATTTGCACTTCACACAGTGAAAATACGGTTGCAAAGTGCTGACAATGAAGCACGCATTGGTCTGAGCCTACAAGATGAGGATCTTACAGGAGAACCTTACAGGCAAGAGCAGTTTGTCTTTGTTATACAGATATACTTACCACAATAAAAGAATACATCCACTAACATCTTATAATCATAAACGTTTTAGGTGTACATGTGGGCGATCAATGGATCCATTGGCCTGGTGGATACTACTTGCAATTGCTGTAGCAACTTTTTTTTTCTATGTGGTGATCTTGCTCCTGCTTCACTACAACAACTACTTTTAACCTCTTAAGCCCCAAGCCTAACTGATCTCCTGCCTTTTGCCCACGTATCAGGGGGTGTTGGGGCTTAAGAAGTTAATTAAATAAATGCACATTAAAAGGAAGTTCAATAAAGTGTATTTCTTTAACAATGTGAAAATAAGTAGTCTTCATTCTTACACTGGAGTGATAGATGATGAAAATAGACAAATTTTGGGCAGTATGAACAGTTATGATATTTAAACACTATGTGATGGGGGGAAAAAATGCATCTGAGTCAAAATGTGATGGGCCAGAATTATAATGTACTCACATGTATATATAGTGTAATTGCAGACTTACTAATTAGTTTAGGCCTTTTAGACAGCATGTCACATTTTAATCACACAGAACACGGAACTTTATTCAAAATAAATTATGTTATGTCTTTGACAATGTGGATTTCCAAAAGAGTCACATTTCCCACTAATGTGATTCCTAAAGGATGATATGCAAATTAGAAGATTTGATTACACAGTTACTTTAATGACACATACAATTCCTTAGAAATAATCCTCAATTCCAAGTTACAGTGTCTTATAACAGCAGAAATAGATTATCTGATTCGCCAGTAGATAGTGATGTCAGCTAAAGTCTAGACAAGAACGATTTGTTAAGTGGTGAGTCCAGACAGCATTCTTTCTACCCTAATTACTAATTCTTCTGTTTTTTGTTTTTATCCCAATCACTAGGGCTTCCAATATAGCCATGCAAATCAAACATTCTTCCCATTTTTCAACCCTAATCTTTAGATCTTCCACTTATAGAATAAAAATCAATAATTCTTACAAGATAGTAATGATTATTTCCTCTGTATGTGTCTTATCTTTGGAAACTTTGCTTCATCACATGCAGAAGAAGGAAGAACAACAAGTGTTAGTTCTACATATGTTTGATTCCTGAGATTCAGTGGTCCCAAATGATATTCCTAAGATTTTCATTTGTGCTTTATGCAGTGGAAATACAACTATAAAATGCTGACAATGAAGCACACATTGGTCTGAGCCTACAAGATGAGAATCCTATAGGAGAACTTTGCAGGCAAGAGCAGTTTGTCTTTGTTACACAGAGATACTTACCACAATAAAAGAATACATCCACTAACATCTTATCCTCATAAACGTTTTCTGCTGCAACCATTTTATTCTGTGTGGTGGTGTTGCTCCTGCTCCATTCCAACAAATACATCTAAGAAAATAAAAGCAGATTAAAAGGAAGTTCAATAAAGTTTATTTCTTTACAAATATCAAAATTGTGTGACTTCATTCTCACACTGGGTTAATGCGGGATGTCAAAGGTTGTCTAACATCAAGATTTATGGTGGTTCAAACTGCAGACAAGAAAAGAAAACTACAGGTGAATCCAAATGTGATGCTCATTGTTGTTCCCAAGACGAAGTAAAAATGCAATGTAATATATTTGTACTAATCTTTAGCTGTTAGACTACTAAATGCTGACAGGGGTCGTTTGGATTCATATTTATGATTATTAATTTTTTTAGGTTGTGTGAATGAGCAGACAAAAATGGCCCTTTTTGGGAATAATAAAGTTATGTGAGATTAGTTAAAAAGAAAAAAACGGGCATTTGTGCAACATTTTATTTAATAGTACAGAGTCAAAGTTTATTGATTTCTTTTACAAGGTATAATTCCAAATAAAATGATTCCTAATGGTAGCTGTGCAAATCTTGTTATTAAGTTAGTTGTATTAGTTAAAAAAAAAAAAGATTGCAAAAGACACTTAGAATCACCACCATAAATTTGTCTTTGCAGCCAAGGCGTTCTAATTATGGGAAAGAAAAATAAATGCTAGGCAAGACATACAAACATGACCACCACACACACACACATACACACACACACACAGACACTCACACAAAAGATCAAAAGCTATGGCGACAGCGGCAAGGAAAACCTCCCTTTTAACAGGAAGAAATCTCCAGCACTACCAGGCTCATGGAGTGGCTGCCATGTGCTGTGACTGGCTGGGATTCTGTCTGCATATCAGAGATACAAAGTGTTGTATTTATAACACTATTTCCTTTGTAGTATTGTCTTTTCTATTTCTATTTTAATTGTCATTGTTTTCCTGTCACACTTAGTGTGGTTCATTCCACCTACTTTCTCCTAATCGCTACATCACACTGATCAGATGGCGATGCCTTTCACCCTGGTTTATCTCTGACATCAGCACCAACTATTCTGTTGTTCTTATATGTTTTTTCCTACATTGCAACATAACTTTGTATGTCCAATAGCCAGATAAGAAATTAATTTAACTATAAATTGTTATCTACAAATTATATTAAGCTGTTCACACGGTTGTTAATTTTTACTAGTTAGTGTACTGCTGCCAATGAGTTCATAAACACGTCTGTTTGAAGCTATTTTATTGGCGTATCTACCAGAAAGAATTTTGAGAATCAAAGATCATTTTAACAAGCTGTGATTTCAAAAGAGTTAAACATTGCACTAACACAATTCCTAAAAGCTATTAATATATTAATTTAATTATATTTAGTTTATTTTTAATTGCAGAAAAGATTCCAAATGACTCATCTTCCATTCCAAGTACTGGCACCATCAACTATGTTGGTAAATTAGATCGTGTGACTGGCTGAAGGATCTGCCTCGTCATGAACTTTGGGGGGAGGAGCAATAACGTCAGTGTGTGGTGAGAGTACAGCAGACTGGCAAAGATTTGTTTCAAGGTAAGTGCAATCCTAACCACTAATTCTTTCCTTTTGTTATGATCCTAATCCTTAGTCCTTCCAATGATACAATACAAATAGCTAAACTTCCATAATTTTCATCCCTGTCCCTGGACATTCCAGTTATGTAATATACATCACTAATGGTTCCAACATTGTGCTGATGTCCTCTGTATGCAGTGTGTCTTTGGAAACATGCCACGCTATGTGCACCAAACATCTGAACTGCATTTAATGTTTTTGTTTATATTTTATGTAGTTTTAAAAATAATTTCTCATTAAACACAGTATTGCAAGTCCTGAGTCAAGTGGGCTCCTTACAAGAAGAGGAAAATGGATAGAAGAGGGAGGACTCCAATTCCTGAGGACCCTGTGAAAAGCAATAAACCACCACTGGTGGAAAAAGATGACCTGGAGTCACAGGATGAAACTAGGAAGCTGGAGATTTCTGAAGCCGTTAAAGAGCCTCAGTCCAGCAATGATGGTGTGCCAGTGAATGTGAGTTAACAGAGTAACACAGCCAACAACAAGTGAAATATCAGATGAAATGAGTTACTGCAATAAATACTAAGAATCTCCTCTCTTCATTTGTCTTTGCAGGCAAACGGTGTTGCTGATGGGAAAGGAAAATGACTGCCAATAAAGACACACAAACATAGCTACACACACACAAGCATGCATGCACCTGCACACATATGTTCATATACAACAATGTTCAGATAAAGTTCAATAAAGTTCTTGTTGTTCAATGGCAAAATCCTGTGTTTTCTTTCTCACACTGATGGAGGATGGGAAAAGTCCACAGTCATGGTAGTTTATTCAAGTTTATTCATTTCTTTGAAAAGGTGTAATTCCAGATTAAAGTTACAGTGGAGCGATCGTGGCTCAAGAGTTGGCAGCTCATCCTGTAATCGGAAGGTTGCCGGTTCGAGCCCCGGCTCAGACTGTCTCGGTCGTTGTGTCCTGGGGCAAGACTACTGGTGGTAGTCAGAAGGCCTGGTGGCACCAGTGTCCGGCAGCTTCGCCTCTGTCAGTGCACCCCAGGGACTAAGTAAAGCCCTGTATAAATACAGACCATTTAATAAGATTCACAAAACACATTAATTGACTGTTATTTATTATAATTACAGAAAAGACTCCAAGTGAATCATCTTGAATTCCAAGTACTAGTACCTTGTATTATAGGCAAAATTAATAATGTGATTGGCTGAAAGGTCTTTGTAGTCATGAGTTTGGGTGGGAGGGGCAGTGGTGTCAGAGTGTGGTAAGAATACAGCAGACTGGAAAAGATTTGCTTCAAGGTAAGTTCAATCAAAATCACTAATACTCTCATACTTTATGATTTTAATGTCTTGTCCTTCCAGTTAAAGAATATAAATCACTAATGCTTCCAACATTGTGCTGATGTTCTTTTTGTACTGATAGCCCTGCGCATTACTTGTAGGATTTTAGATTAAAAATCCAATTTCTAACTATATATTAAAACAACACGTTATAAATATAGTTCATTGATTTCTTTGACAAAGTGTAATTCCAGATTAAAATTGCAGTACACTAACAACATACCTAAAGGATGATATGTAAATACCATTAATTAGGTTTGTGAGATTAATTACATATAAAATTCCAAAAAAAAATCAACCTTGATTTCAAGTTACAGTTTAGAAAATGATTATTTGATTTGCTAATCAACATTGATGTGAGCAGAAGTCCTGAGAAGTTTGATTTTGGTCCTATTCAAATGACTAATTCTTCTGGGGGTTTTTTTTGTTTTGTTTTGTTTTTTAAATCAAAGTTCCTAAAGCTTCCAATTTTAGAATACAAACCAATAATTCTTCCAATTTTTCCACTTTAATTTATAGATCTTGAATAACAATTACTAATCCTTCCAAGATACTAATGTATATTTCCTCTGTATGCAGGTTATCTTTGTAAACGTAGGGTCTTTTGTTCCTTCTTAATCCGACTTTGAGAATGGCAGGTATGTGCCAGTGTGTTAAATCTACACCTGTTTGATTTCTCAGATCCAGTGGTCTGAACTAAAATGTCATTTGCCCTTCATGCAGTGGAAATACGGCTGCAAAGTGTTGCTCACAATCACTCAACCTTTGGTCAACTTCAGAGCCCACAAGATGAGTATCCTACAAGAGAACCCTGCAGGCAAGTGCAGTTTGTCTCTTCTTAATCCACCAATTTTTTCCATAATATATAAAATTTATTTGAGTAATCTATGTGCACTTTCTTATCATAAACTTACTTTTAGGTGCACATGTTGGAGATTAATTGATTTGTGGACCTGTTGTATGCTTCTCATCACTGCTGCTGCAATCACTTTATTCTTTGTGGTGGTCTTGCTCCTGCTCCATTTCAAGAAATGCATATAATTACACACACACACACACACACACACACACACACACACACACACACACACACACACACACACACACACATATTTAAATGAAGCCTAATAAATGTTTTCTTTAACAGTGTTAATGTCCTGTGTCTTCATTATTACACTTGGGTTGGGTTAGAATAAGATAAGATAAGATAAGATCACCTTTAGTAGTCCCAGACATGGGAAAATGTGTTTTGTTACAACAGAAAGTGGACAGTGCAAATTTACAAAGCAATAATTAGAAAAACACTTGAATAGGATAAGAATAAGAAACTGTACACAATAGAGGTAAATAAAATACTATATACACTAGAATAACATTGAATACAAATGCTATATACAACTGAGTATAATACAACAATGCCATAAAAGAGTAATGCACTTAATGTTATTGCTATTGCACATGTGTGGATGTGTGTGTTTTATCAGTTGAAGTCTTTGTTGTGGAGTCTGACAGCAGTGGGGAGGAAAGACCTGTTAAATCTCTCCATCCCACACCGTGGGTGTCGCAGCCACCGAAGGAGCTGCTCAGTACTCTCCTGTATGGGGTGGCAGATGTTGTCCAACAGGGATGACAGTTCTGCAGCACTATATACATATGAACAGTATTAACAGGGAAAAAATATATAAAATGCACAAATATACAAACCGGTGGGTGAGGAGGAGAATGACAGTATCATCCGCTGAAGTGGGTCCAGTGATGAGCTTACCAGGTGCCGAAACTGAGCCAGGACCAGAGGCTCCAGGGTCTTCATTAGGTGGGATGTCAGAGCCACCGGCCTGTAGCTGTTGAGGTCCTTGGGGCGTGAGGTCTTTGGCACTGGTACAACACAGAAGATTTTCCTGAACTGTGGGACTCTCCCCAGCCTCAGGGTCAGGCTAGAGATGTTCTCCATCACCCAACACAGTTGGTCTGCACAGGACCTGATGCCAACTTGGTTTTAATCCTCCTCATTTCCCTCCTAACCTGGGTGGTTGAGAGAGACAGGCTGGAGCCTTGTGTTAATGTGTGCTGGATGCTGTTGTTGGGGGTAGGTAGTAGTGAGCAGGGTGAGTAAAGGAGGTATGAAGTGTCTGAGGTGTCAGAGGTGGAACAGCAGCTGTGGTGGTGTATGAGTCTGCAGCCGATGTTGAAAACTGCCTCATAGAGTAATCAAATCTGTTAAAGAAATGATAGAGTTCATTTACATTCCCCCTGATCAGAGAATTCTGATCTTTGTGGCCCAAGATGGTTCTGAGGCCTCTCCAGACTTTGCAAATGTTGTTTTGTTGAAGCTGGTTCTCCATCTCTGCCTGTAGCTGTCCTTCCCATTCCTTATCAGTCCTCTCAGCTCCTCCTTGTCTCTGGATTTGAAGAGATTTGTCTCTTCAGTTTGAGGACAGCTTTAGGCTACGTCCACACTAGCCCAGATAGATTTAAAAACTGCGTTTTCATCTGAAAACGCTCCCCGTCCACACTATCGTTTTCAGTGGTTTTCAAAGAGCTGCGCATCCACATTGTAACGGCAGAAAATGCTTACATTCCAGTACTGCACGTGCATGAAATGTAAGAAGATTCGACCTGCCTCATTTCTGTCTGCTGCTTATTTACTTTCTGGCTTTTTGAAACGTTGCGGCAAAATGTTGAGGAAAAGCACCACATTTTTAAAATGGACTAACAATGAGGTGGAGTTGTTGCTGCGAGTAACACAAAAATACAAAGTTGCAAAAGCGAGTGACAGTTAAAGAATTGGAAGAAAAGCTCTCTGGAGCATGTACAGACTGATATAAATCTTTAATAGGGCTCTCAAAACTAAGAGCATTGTCCTTGTTTCAGACTGTCCCACAACATTATCGGCTTTGTGGACCACTTTATTGAGCCAGTTGGCATCTGCAAACTGCAACCTGCTGCCCCAGCATGCAACAGCAAAGAGGATGGCACTGGCCACAACAAACTCATAGAAAATCGTCAACCACCTCAGAAAATTACTTGGGCCCTCTCAAGTGCAGTGGTGGTTTTTACCCAGTCCAGTTTATTTTCAGTGTGTACTTATATTTACAGTGCTCCACTATGTCTGCATTGACCCCTTTGATTAAAACAGGGGTCACCAGTTTCCTGGTCTTCCTAAAGTACAAAATCAATTATTTGGTCTTTTTCACTTTAAACTGCAGAGGATTTTGCTCAGACTACATGACAAAGGGGTCCACCACAGCCTGGCACTCATCACCCTCAGTGATGCATCCAACCACCGCAGAGTCATCAGAAAACGCCTGATGATGGCAGGTCTTGCAGTGGCTGAAGTTTGTGATGTAGAGGGTGAAGAGAAAGGGGAGAGGACCGTGTCTTGTGATGCCGCTGTTTTGCTGATCACCTTGTCAGACACCTTGTGTTGAAGATGCATTTATTGTGGTTGACCTGTCAGGTAATCAACAATCTAGGACCAAGAGTGACCTGACTATGTCGAGAGTGATTTAGGAAAATTATGGCCAATGTTGTGGCTAAGAATAAATAAAGCAAAAATAATGCTTTACATAAAGCATGTGTAGTCTTACCCACACTAAACGACTAATTACAGTTATTCACTGATTTATTTGATGTATTAAAAGGTCTAATTCCAAATGAACATTTTTCTCATGTTTATGTTATAATAATAATGGATTGGATTTATATAGCATTTTTCAAGGCACCCAAAGCACTTAACAATACCACTATTCATTCACTCTCACATTCACACACTGGTGGAGGAAGCTACAGTTGCAGCCACAGCTGCCCTGGGGCAGACTGACAGAAGCGAGGCTGCCATATCGCGCCATCGGCCCCTCTGGCCAACACCAGTAGGCGGTAGGTGAAGTGTCTTGCCCAAGGACACAACGACCAGGACAGAGAGCCCAGGGATCGAACCTTCCGGTTACAGATACGCTTCCCAACCCCCTGAGCCACGGTCGCCCCAATGTTATGGATATCTATATATACTAATGTGTGCTGAAAAGACATTCTGAGTTATAAATCCAAATGAGTGATACTTCACACTATCAAAATTCCTAGAGGAAGGTGTGGAAATTATGTTCATTCATCAGATATACATTATTGGTAAGAAATCACATGACCAAAGCAGAGAGCACGATTGGTTGAAAGATCTGAATGCTAAGATCCCCATAGATTATACGCAGAGCTGTTAGTGTTCATTAAGTTGAAGACGGTGGAATTACATAAAGGTAAGTTTAGATAAAATTAACTAATTCCTTCCAACTGGAACATCCAAATCCCTAATCTCTTGTGTCGAATTTAAATACTATAATTCCAAGTATTGTATATAAATCACTAATGTTTAGTTTCCCGCTTGAGGTTATTCCTTTGTGTGTGGTGGTGGGGGGGGGGGGGGGGGGGGGGTGTCTTTCATAATTAAAGTCTACAGTCAAGGAAGAAGTGAGTAACAAAATGCAATACTTGTTCATACCTTTATACCTTGTAGCACCACACGTTGAGACCTATGTAATTCTCTGTGAGCACTTATTGAATTTATTTTAATAGCCATTCAACCACACTAACATCTTTTTTCAACAGCTCTTCTTTGCTGAAGGGCTCTGTAATGATTAGCCAAACTGAATCCATTTTTAGAAATTTGTTTCAAAATAAGTGAAATTTAAATCAATTATTCATCCATTCAAATCTCTAATTCTTCGAATCCTTAAATATTATTCCCCAATTCCTTCAAGTCTTGTATCCAAAGTAACAACTATTCCAACAAATAAATACATATCACTAAAAGTTTAAACAACATATTTCCCCATTCAAAGTAATTATTTTAGTTATTTTGTAATTATATCATGAATTTAGAGGTATACATCTTAACCTTTAAGAATTTAAGATTAGACCGATGATGAATTTGTTTTGAACATACTGTCTCCAAATTGTTTTACAAGTCAAGCATTATTTTGTAGACAGACTGAAGGGGAGTTAAGCTCAACGGTGCGTAAACATTCATACACACATTGGTGTAACTACATATTTACACATATATTTCTTTATCAAAACTTATACTTATTTATTTTTTGAAAGAGACAGCTTTTTTTTTTTAAAAATGACAACTGTCAGCAAAAATACTGCTTTAAAAAATCAGAATCACCTTATTTAAGTTCAATATAAATACACGGAAGTGTTATGAAAGCTCTAAGTCAAATGAAGCCATTTTAAATGGTTCAGCATTGCCTGCATCTGCAGAGGATTCATGTGTACATGTATTTTAAAATAATGATGTCAAGCGCCTTGATGGAATTGAAAAATCAATAAATGTTCACCTTTTAGTGTCTTAATTACAATCATTAATTCAGAGAAAATGTACCAAATTAACCTACCATTCTGAATTAGACCAACCCCTGAAAAGGCTCTTCTGGGACAATTTGAGGCCAAAGGGTCTAAGGGATCTAAGGGTTCTTTTATTTTGAGAATGAGAAAGTTGTAATGAGACAATTCACAGGTTATAATATTTTCAAAAATGAGATCAAAGATTGGGTTAATTTTACCAATTCAAAATACCAATTCATTTACTAGTATCGCAGTCCCTGGTTATTCCAGGTGGGTTCTCCAAATAACTGGTCCATAACTTAAGAAAAAATACTAAAAACTTGAAAGTTATTTTAATCCCCTATTAAAAGTGGTAGACTTTTTATTCTTTTAATTTCTTTAATATTTGGTCAAGTACTGAGAAGTGTACACCTCAATTTGAAGACTTGCGGGCAAATAATTATAAATAATTCAACAAATAATTCACCTGTTCTGATGTGTATTCTTCTCTACAGGAAAAATGCCACGTCAGATGACAGAATGCCCAATATGCTCTGTTCCATATGTTGCAGTTGGGCAGCATTTAAAAAAATACCACCATGTTGTAAACAAAGAAGAATTACATTTACTGCTAAATTACTGCTTTACAGTGTAAGTCACTGTCATACAGTATATGACAAAAAATTGCAACAATTTAAAGTGGTAGTTGTAGTTACATTTGTCAAACTGGGTGTGATATGCAGTTACAGGGGCAGGCTGGACTGTCCAGTATGTAAAGCTAAAAGCCGTATAAGACTGGACAAGCACTTGCAAAATGTCCACTGTGAGATTGAGGTTAGTGTTTTGTATAGCTTACATTTTAAATTAGAATGCATTCTTATGTGACATGTTTCACTAACTTTCTCAAACATTGCTGTTCTATTGTTTATACCCTTTCAGAAATCAGATCAGAAGAAAGTAATGAGGACAGCGAAACGATTGGCTAATCTGAAAGCCCTCAAAGCTCTCAGACGTTCAAATCCACAGCCTCCAATGGTGACCTCACTGGACATAGAGCAGCTGACTGAAAGCAGTGATCAAGAGGAGCGAAGTGATAGCAGTGAAGAATCTGCAGAGATTAGAGAAGAAAGCTCAGTCCATTCGCATGTCAATCAATTAGATGATGCTCAAGTCCAACATCAGAATTGCAAAAAGTGCAAACAACAGGATTTGTTACTTCAACTCCTGAAAAGGAAACTGAAAAGACTGAAATCCACTAAGGATAAACTTGGCTTCAAACCTCTCAGCCCCCCAAAGCGCCAGAAATTTGAAAGAATAAAACCTGACCCAACAGCCCGGCTTCCTAAATTTGGTATGAATTATTTAGCAAAAATGTTTTTTCTTCTGTAGTGTAATGTGAATTTTTAGAACTGGTTGTTCTATTTAGGAACTCACATCCCGCTAATTAAACGGATACTACTAATTAGCAATATCTTCCAGATATCATTGTCAACCACTTGAATTAGAAGAATGTTTTCTGTACCTCATCAGTTTGTCATGACACTTCTAATTGCTATGTTGTTACTACACTTTATTTTAAACAGAGAAAGTCCTGAATGCTTGGTTTCAACACATTTGTGGGACAGGTAAAAGGGACGTTGAAAATGCCAAACAACGGGTCTATCATGTCCATACCTGGGCATATTTCATGTCTCACAGTCAACTCCCTGCAATGACGTTTGCATTTATGGACAACAGAGAAAGACTGACTGAGTACATTTTTACAAATTTCTGTGATATTTTAGTCCAGTAATCTCAATAATACTAAAGTGATTACTGATTTGTGTTTGTTTGTGGGCCTTTTTTAGATGGACAACTTATCTGAATAAATATGCTGTAACAACCAAAAGGATCTGGATTGGAAGTGTGAGGGCGTTCTTGCAATTTCTGATTGATGCACAACTGCCAGAGGTCAGAGCCTCCCGTAAGGCTTTAAAGGGGACTTTATTTGCACTTCAGTCGGAAATGAAGAAGAGCAGAAGGGAGTTACAAACCCACAGGCAAGCCATCCGGATCAAAAAATCACGTAAGATCCAACTTTACTACTTATTCATCACTGTCTTTACCTAGCATGTGTAATAAATACATTATTCTCTCACCCTCGTTCTCTGCGGTCTGCTGGAGCAGGGGGGCTAGGAGGAGGAGTTAGCCGTCCGACTGGGGTCCGGAATGTGGGGCCTCCCTGCTGCTGCAGAGTCGGGGCGGTCTGCTTCTCCCCACCGCAGGGAAAAAGGGTAACACAACCTGGGTCTGGGTGCAGTTCCCCCCTCCAGGGGCAAGGGTACCTAGACCCGGTTTGTAGAGTACGCTTGGGGAGTGTGATTGTGTGTACAGCGTCTCTTTATGTCTGTCTCCACGTTGGTTAAGTGTGGAGTAAGTGCATATGAGAGCATGAGGGTGGGAATGGATGTTTGTATCTGTGTGTGCCTGTATGTCTGTGTCTATATGTCAGGTTGGGTATCAGACGCCACCTCTCTGAGGACAGCTCAGGCCCTCCAAGGTTTGGAGGCCTATCTCCCCCCACCACTTCCCCTGCCGGGGGCGGACTCCCTCAGACATCGGTGCGTTGGTGGTTCTTTGTGTCCGGGGGTGGGCGTCCGGGTACACACCGGCTCACTCCTTGGCGGCTGCTTATCGGGGCCTGGAGCCTGGGGCTCGCTTGGGCCACTTCGGAGGTGGGGTGCCCCCGGCCTCTCGGCCTGGGCTCGGTCACTCAGGCACAGCTGGCTGCCGGTGGAGCTCACGGGCACGTCGCTGCAACTCCCCCTGGCTTCTGCTCCGTGGCTGCTGGGTGACCCCTCATCTGGGACTCTCCTCAGCTCTTTCTGGGACAGTGGCACGGCTGCCCCTCTGTTGGTCTTCCTTGGTCTCTTGTGTTCTGGGGGCCTCTGGATGTCTGGAGTTTTGATCTCCTCCATACCTGCTTCATGCCCTGGAGGACGGGGCAGTGGCCCCCCACACCCTCTAGCAGATCATTACATGAGGGAACCTTTTAAGAAAACAAGCGCGTCCATGCTCACAGGTGTATACACGGGTGATCACACACACAAACTACACCCTTTTTGGCTCCTACCTCAATGCACACTGTGCTGTCGATCTTACGTGCTGCACAATAATGTTTAATATTTAGTATTTACTGTTATATTCCCATATATCATTGTGATGTTGTTTATTGTATTACTCTCGTTTTCTTCTGCTTGTTTTCTTTTTTCTTTCTCAACAGGTGATCCAGGTGATCAATACATGTATTTTTTATTTTTTTTTTGCTTATTCTGTTGGTTTTTGTTTTTCGCCCTTCTCCCCCGTCCCTCTTCTCAACTGTTTTTCTTTCCCTCTTTCTTTCTCCCTTTTCTTTCCCCCAGTCAAGTCTGTCCCGTATTCAGCAAGTGAAAATAAAATAAAGAATAAAAGGTGAATCAAATGGACCATTACGGCAAAGCTGGGATGGTCAATTTGGTAAAGAAAATCCGTTGGGCATCTTTCTTCGCCTTTAGACAATAATTCTGATGGCAAAAGAGCCAAACGGGACAGGCAAAAAAAAAAAAAGATCCAACTTTACTACTTAGTTGTTACCTAGCATGTGCAATAAATAACAAATTTTTAAATGTCATGATATCATGACTGTGATGTGGTGAGGAACAAGGACTCAAAATGTTATGATCTAAGTATAAATTGTATATAAGTATGTCTTTTGTAAATTGTATATGTACAGTGGTATGCAAATGTTTGTGCACCCCTATTGTTTTTCAAGATGTTTCTTTATAAATCATTGGTTGCTTGGATTAGCAATTTCAATTCAATATATCATAGACATCTGTATTAGGTCTGAAATACAACCTGTTTTATATTTACATCATTGCGTGCAGCATGAATGAGCATGACTGGAGCTACAGGAACATAAAAACATTCTGTGTCTTTTAGAAATGCTTGTAGATCCTGTCCACATCACTGATTTTCTCAAGAAGGCCACCACACACATCCCTGAAGCACTTGGTAAGTGTTTAGTTCATTTCTCCATAGGGACAACTCTAATAACCCCAATAATATCTCTGGTAATGAGAATTTATATATTTACTTACCAGCTGTAATCTGTATGTATATATAGTTCAGAATCTCAGATTTACAGAAATATATGACAGAACATTTTGCTTTCAATTATAATCACTTGTTAGACTTTTGATTTTTGTTCAAATATATAATGCATATACAAACAGTAGCATTTGTGATGTTTATATAGGATTATATTAGGGGGAGTATATAGCAATATAAGGGATATGCTCCCCTATCCCTTGTGTCTTACTGTGCAACCTCTATGTTACTCAATAGTCGAGCTTGAGAAAAATCCCACAACTGAGAACCTAGACTGGTTCTATGGTCTTCTGGCTGGATTTGTCATCTGCACAACTGGGCACAGAAAAGGCGTCATATCAAATATGACAGTTGAGGAAGTTGGCACTGCTGAAGCGGATGGTGATGGCCGGCGGATAATCAGAGTAAAGTCATTAAGAAATTATTTCTCTCCCTGATTAAAGATGTTTTCTTACCAGCGACATCAATGACTCTGTGCAATGTAATTTAGTTGCTGATTCTTTTACAGGTAAAAGAGCACAACACCAAAGAAACATTTGGCCATGCACTTGTTCCCCTAACGAAAGACGAATACATATGGTTTCACCGCTTTGTGTAGCACCGCCACAGATACCTTGGTGGATCATCACAATTGATTTTTGCCAACACCAATGGAGGGCCTTATTCTAAGATGCTGACATCATTTCAAGATGCATGGAGGAAGTTTGGTATCCCAGGAAAACCAACCTTCTCTATGATTAGGAGCAGCATCAGCACTTTTGTGAGTAGTTTCCACTTTATGGTGATTCAGTGTTTTTACCTTCCTATCCTTTTAGAGGGATGATATAAAACAGTCACCCTTCCTGGTTCTACTCCCAGTGTTTTAATGTTGAAAGGACATTTCTTTTTCTTTATATTGTCTTCTGTTGTACTTCTTTTTGTGGTTCTGTCCTTAGCTCTGCAAATCTTGAAAATGTCAAATGTTAGTGCAATTAATAACATTATTTAATGTTTACATTTGTAGAGTGGGAGATCCTTGGGAACCCAAAGCAAGGTACAAGTCCACCGGATGATGTGCCATTCTGATGCAACTGCAGCGAGGTTTTATGAGGCAGATTTAAACTTGGACGAAACCTTCAAGTGCCGCAACAATGCTGGAAAGGCACTTGCTGTGAACAATAGAACCAGATACTCTGAGGAATCTACAACCTCAGAAGACAATAAAGGTGTGTTGCAGAGAAGATATGCTGGACCGAAGAAAAGAAAGTCTAGTCAAAATGCCACAAGAGAAGAAATTATGAAAAAGAAGACCAAACAGCACGCAAACACCATTGACACAGACAGCAGCAAAGATGAAAGTAACAATGAAGTCAGGAAAATCATTGACCCGGCAGCAGGAAACACATCTGGAAAACACCCACATAAACAGAGTGGCAGGGCAAGAGCAAAAGTGAGGGTACAAGAAGACACAACAGGTGATGAAGATATGTCAGAGATGGTGACTACAGAGAGTAGTGAAGGTGAAGATTATGATGATAACTGTTGATAGGTTCGTAGCATAAACCTATTCGCTGGAACGTTAAGGACAATTTGCTACACAGCAAAAAGCAAGACACAAGGCACCAAAGTTCTTTGTGTTACTCATGCATGAGGGAGACCTGCCTGGAGCCAAGTGTCGTTCCACCACTTGACCTCCGTCAGACTCTCAGCCAGGTTCCCCATAGCACTCCTTTTATTGTGGTTACATGAATATGCATAGGTTCATTAACATATAACATCTTACATAGGTATACATGTGAACAAAGAATACTGTGCGTGTGTGTGTGTGTGGTGTGTGTGTGTGTGTGTGTGGGGTCAGAGTGTGACCCCATAAATGACTTCCCTAAACCTACTGGTCTGGAAAGTCCAGCAGTTCATGTAAACAAAAGGCACTTAGACTAAAACAGATATAGCTACGTTTATCCTACCGTAAAACAATAAAACAATGTACGACCTCTTCCCATGCTCCCAGGATGTAGGTGTAGATTCCAGAACACTCTGGAATGCACACCAAGCCTTTGCAGCCTGCTAAAGATCACACATCCTATCACTACACAATTGATTATACACTTCTAAGCATATATGGTTAAATATTTCCTAATACAAATGACAGAAAGGACTTCTGCATAATCCCTCCCAGATAATTTGGCTATTCTTTTTAAGTCTGCCAAGTAAGTATTTGTCTTGGAACCACTAACTTTTGATGCATAAATTACAGATAGACTCTCCATGTGGAGTTTGTCACCTGAATCTGAAATAGATGTGTGCGGTAACAACTGAGACAAACGCGTTAAAGCTAAACCCGAAGCGTACTCAGCGACAAGCATGTTATTAAATTCAGATTCTGGTGAATCTATAGTAACCTTGCGGCCTATGTCATCATACTGTTCAAGGAAATGTATAACTTCATCAACTGAGTGCTCAGTTACTCCGTCAATTAAAACCGCATTTGGGATCTTAATGGCAAGTGTCTCAAAAACTTCCATTATGGGGAAAAATAAATTGGTGAGTTTGAATATATATTAATTACTAACCAAATCAGCTCCTGGCTGGCTCGCCAAGTAATGTAACACTGATGAAGCGCCAATGAATCACTACAGGCTAGGTATTGAGTGAAGTATTATGGTTATTATTAATCATTGAAGTATTATGGTTATTATTAATCAGAAGATTTAGGAAGGCTACAGGAGCTGATGGCAGTAATTAATAAACACACACAACACAAAATGCTTTTGCAGGTACCATGTATTTAACTGAACCCCAAAGAAAAATAACAAGAAAAGGAAAACTTAAATAATCACTCCTGCTGCAGCTATTCAATTAACCAAAAACCCAGTGAGGGTGCACAAAACAACTAAGCAAATTCTTCCGGCTTATACCAAGCAATATAGAAAACAGTTCCCCATAAACAACACATGTTGACATCAAAAACACTGATCCACACTGAAGTCCATGAGTTTTATCTGAATGTCCATGAGAGATGTCCAAGCGCTATTGTCCATAAACGGGGGAATGGTGTGTATGAGTGTGAAAATCAGTATATTTGGATAATGGGGACAGAGCGTCGTCTTTGATAACTTCCTACCCAACCAGTGGAAGCTTCGATTGCGGAATGAGTCCTGCTCCTAGCCGCTCATTGGCCCGCCATCCTCTCTCATACCCGAAAAGGGTTCACCTGGCCTGCATTAAATAAACAAGGCCAATAAGAAATCACAAGAATAATACAAAAATGTCAGCCAATTAAGCTAAAAACATTAAGTTACTCTTGTTCCTGTGTACACAAATAAACAAACAAACAAACAGTATATTTAACCAATAAGGATTTAACTGAAACATTTCAACTGCTATATACATACTATATAGCTTCACAGCACTATTTAACCAACAAATACCAGTCAAACCAAAATCAAATTGTTTGGACCGGCAGCAACCAATTAGCGCCAGCTGGTAGCAATACAAACAATCAATTAAAAGTCCAAACTCACCACTTCCGTTCTGTTCAGTGCACAACAACACTATGGCTCTGGCTCACAGTAACCAGCATCTAAGTTGCATAAGTTAGTGGGTGTTAAAAGCAGCATTAAAACGGGAAAAGCAAGTATTTGCCAATACAAACCTGCAACAGCTCTGTCACCTGGCTTGCCTCCACGCATCTGACAGGAGGAAGCCGGGACAGGCTTACTATGACCCACATGCCGTCCGGTTGGCTGAGCAAAGCCATGTTGGAGTCATGTACCTGCGATGCATTCAATGGCAGGAATAAGTGCAGGAAACAGATTTTACTCTGGGTTACATGTAGATGTCATTAATAACATTAGCTGGATTAACACAAAAGAAATGAAAAAAAGCATGAAGAAGATTGAGAAGCAACAAGAGAAGCTAAAAAGTTTTGCTGAGGATTGTATATCGCTGCCATTGCCCAAACTGAGCAGTCATATTTCACCTCAGTTGAACGCCTCCACATCCTCTCAACTGCCTGCCATAACCACGCCAACATCACTTCACCTGCCTGTTGCTTATACATCACCGCCGAATCTACCGCCAGTCTGCTCCACCACCATCTCCTCCGCCTGCAGCTGCTACACCATCATCACCATTGGATCAACTGTCTGCAGCTGCGGCGCTACCGGAGGGGCCCGCTCTGCCCGAGGGGGTCAGCGTGCAGGAATGGCCCGCAAAGTCAGAGCTGGAGGTCAGTGCACCCCAGTGACCTGCTCAGTCGGAGCTGGAGGTCAGAGCACTGGAGGGACCTCTACGTCCAGCATGGCCTGCTAATCACAAACCACCTACCGTGCTTCGCCATTGCCCATCGGAACTGCTACATGGCAGTCCACCATAGCTCCTTCACTACCACCGGACCCGTGGTCGGACACCAGAATTGCAACGACACTGCCGCCAGGTCCTGACCGTGAAAAAGTTAGTCAGAAAAAGATATCTAATTAGTTGGTGATTGAGTATTCATTGTCAGATGTGAATGCAATTCAATTCAATTTTGGTTATATAGTGACAAATCCCGCCAACAGTTGTCTCGAGCTGCTTAATTTCAGGTTAAGACCCGAAAATAATACAAAGAAATCAGGAAAAAACTGATGATGGACATCATGAGCAAAGGCTTTGGGGACAGCGGCAAGAAAAACCTCCCTTTTAACAGGAGGTATTCACTTCCATTAGCAGACACTCCAATAACTGGATAAAAATTCCCTTTTTTCTGTCATTGTTAGCGTCGATCATTCCACCTACCTTCTCCACCACATCACACTGATCAGATGGTAATGCCTTTCACCCTGGTTTGTCTCTGACATAAGCACCAACAATTCTTTTACGTTTTTTGTTTGAAGTTATTTTATTGGAGTATCTACCAGCAAGAATTTTGAAAATCAATGATCACTTTAACAAAATGTGATTTCAAAAGAGTTAAATGTTGCACTAATAAGATTCCCAAAAGCTGTTAATATATTATTTTAATTTAATTTGATTACATTTAGTTTATTTTAATTATAGAAAAGATTCCAAACGAGTCATCTTCCATTCCAAGTACTGGCACCATCAACTATGTTGGTAAATTAGATCGTGTGATTGGCTGAAGGATCTGATTCGTCATGAACTTTGGGGGGAGGAGCAATAACGTCAGTGAGTGGTGAGAGTACAGCAGACTGGCAAAGATTTGTTTCAAGGTAAGTGCAATCCTAACCACTAATTCTTTCCTTTTGTTATGATCCTAATCCTTAGTCCTTCCAATGATACAATACAAATAGCTAAACTTCCATAATTTTCATCCCTGTCCCTGGACATTCCAGTTATGTAATATACATCACTAATGGTTCCAACATTGTGCTGATGTCCTCTGTATGCAGTGTGTCTTTGGAAACATGCCACGCTATGTGCACCAAACATCTGAACAGCATTTAATGTTTTTGTTTATATTTTATGTAGTTTTAAAAATAATTTCTCTTTCAACACAGTATTGCAAGTCCTGAGTCAAGTGGGCTCCTTACAAGAAGAGGAAAATGGATAGAAGAGGGAGGACTCCAATTCCTGAGGACCCTGTGAAAAGCAATAAACCACCACTGGTGGAAAAAGATGACCTGCAGTCACAGGATGAAACTAGGAAGCTGGAGATTTCTGAAGCCGTTAAAGAGCCTCAGTCCAGCAATGATGGTGTGCCAGTGAATGTAAGTTAACAGAGTAACACAGCCAACAACAAGTGAAATATCAGATGAAATGAGTTACTGCAACAAATACTAAGAATCTCCTCTCTTCATTTGTCTTTGCAGGCAAACGGTGTTGCTGATGGGAAAGGAAAATGACTGCCAATAAAGACACACAAACATAGCTACACACACACAAGCATGCATGCACCTGCACACATATGTTCATATACAACAATGTTCAGATAAAGTTCAATAAAGTTCTTGTTGTTCAATGGCAAAATCCTGTGTTTTCTTTCTCACACTGATGGAGGATGGGAAAAGTCAACACTCATGGTATTCAAAAAGAATATAATGCAAAGAATGTAGAATTGTAATGTAATCCTTATATAATAATATTGTATACCTACTGACTATCTGAAGCACTATAGATAAAAAGTCCCATTTTAACTGTAGAGTCAAACAATCCTTTATTCAAAAATTTGTTCTATTCTTTTCTTTGTAATTCCAGATTAAAGTTACAGTACACTAACAAGATTCCTAAAGATGATAACCAAATGCAATTCATTAAGAAGTTATCCCTCATTCCAATTTACAGTGTCCTGCAATGTGTTGTAGAAATGGATTGTCTGATTTGCTAATCAAGATTGATGTCAGAGTGATGTCACCAGAAGTCCCGAGAGGTGTGAATTGGTTAACGGTAAGTCTAATCACAATTCCTTCTATCCAAATGACTAATTCTATTTTTTTTTAATCCTCATCCCTAAGGCTTCCAATTTTAGAATACAAATCAATAATAATTCTTTCAATTCCAGTTTTTTCACTCTAATTCATAGATCTTCCACTTATTGAATAGAAATTACTAATCCTTCCAAGATACTAATTCATATTTCCTCTGTGTGCAGCTTATCTTTTGAAATTGGGTCTTTTGTTCCTTCTTATTCCTCCTGTGAGAATGTCAGGTATGTGCCAGTGTGTTCGATCTACACCTCTTTGATTTCTCAGACTGAGTGGTCTCAACTGATGCTCCTGAAATGTCATTTGTAATTCCTGCAGGGGAAATGCAGATGCAATGCGTTGCTCCCAATATAGCACCCTTTGGTCAAATCCAGAGCCACCAGGCTGAACATCCTGTAGCAGAATCTTGCAGGCAAGAGCAATTTCTCTTATACCCTTATATTTTACACATTATAATAAATCCAATGATGTTTACATTTTGTTTGTATAAACTGATAACTTTCAGGTGCAGATGTGGACGTTTGGACAAACTGTTCATGTGGATAATCCTCATTGCTGTTTTTGCGATCATTGGACTCTACGTGATCATTTTGCTACTGCTTTATTACAACAACAACTTTTCATGAGTTCATCCACAAACCACTGAGCAAAAAACAATAAAAGTTTTGTTGTTCAATGTCAAAATACGTAGTCTTCATTCTCACACTGGGTTAATGCGGGATGTCAAAGGTTGTCTAACATCAAGATTTATGGTGGTTCAAACTGCAGACAAGAAAAGAAAACTACAGGTGAATCCAAATGTGATGCTCATTGTTGTTCCCAAGACGAAGTAAAAAATGCAATGTAATATATTTGTACTAATCTTTAGCTGTTAGACTACTAAATGCTGACAGGGGTCGTTTGGATTCATATTTATGATTATTAATTTTTTTAGGTTGTGTGAATGAGCAGACAAAAATGGCCCTTTTTGGGAATAATAAAGTTATGTGAGATTAGTTAAAAAGAAAAAAAAGGGCATTTGTGCAACATTTTATTTAATAGTACAGAGTCAAAGTTTATTGATTTCTTTTACAAGGTATAATTCCAAATAAAATGATTCCTAATGGTAGCTGTGCAAATCTTGTTATTAAGTTAGTTGTATTAGTTAAAAAAAAAAAAGATTGCAAAAGACACTTAGAATCACCACCATAAATTTGTCTTTGCAGCCAAGGCGTTCTAATTATGGGAAAGAAAAATAAATGCTAGGCAAGACATACAAACATGACCACCACACACACACACATACACACACACACACAGACACTCACACAAAAGATCAAAAGCTATGGCGACAGCGGCAAGGAAAACCTCCCTTTTAACAGGAAGAAATCTCCAGCACTACCAGGCTCATGGAGGGGCTGCCATGTGCTGTGACTGGCTGGGATTCTGTCTGCATATCAGAGATACAAAGTGTTGTATTTATAACACTATTTCCTTTGTAGTATTGTCTTTTCTATTTCTATTTTAATTGTCATTGTTTTCCTGTCACACTTAGTGTGGTTCATTCCACCTACTTTCTCCTAATCACCACATCACACTGATCAGATGGCGATGCCTTTCACCCTGGTTTATCTCTGACATCAGCACCAACTATTCTGTTGTTCTTATATGTTTTTTCCTACATTGCAACATAACTTTGTATGTCCAATAGCCAGATAAGAAATTAATCTAACTATAAATTGTTATCTACAAATTATATTAAGCTGTTACGTTCACACGGTTGTTAATTTTTACTAGTTAGTGTACTGCTGCCAATGAGTTCATAAACACGTCTGTTTGAAGCTATTTTATTGGCGTATCTACCAGAAAGAATTTTGAGAATCAAAGATCATTTTAACAAGCTGTGATTTCAAAAGAGTTAAACATTGCACTAAAACAATTCCTAAAAGCTGTTAATATATTAATTTTATTATATTTAGTTAATTTTTAATTGCAGAAAAGATTCCAAACGAGTCATCTTCCATTCCAAGTACTGGCACCATCAACTATGTTGGTAAATTAGATCGTGTGATTGGCTTAAGGATCTGCCTCGTCATGAACTTTGGGGGGAGGAGCAATAACATCAGCGTGTGGTGAGAGTACAGCAGACTGGCAAAGATTTGTTTCAAGGTAAGTGCAATCCTAACCACTAATTCTTTCCTTTTGTTATGATCCTAATCCTTAGTCCTTCCAATGATACAATACAAATAGCTAAACTTCCATAATTTTCATCCCTGTCCCTGGACATTCCAGTTATGTAATATACATCACTAATGCTTCCAACATTGTGCTGATGTCCTCTGTATGCAGTGTGTCTTTGGAAACATGCCACGCTATGTGCACCAAACATCTGAACTGCATTTAATGTTTTTGTTTATATTTTATGTAGTTTTAAAAATAATTTCTCATTAAACACAGTATTGCAAGTCCTGAGTCAAGTGGGCTCCTTACAAGAAGAGGAAAATGGATAGAAGAGGGAGGACTCCAATTCCTGAGGACCCTGTGAAAAGCAATAAACCACCACTGGTGGAAAAAGATGACCTGGAGTCACAGGATGAAACTAGGAAGCTGGAGATTTCTGAAGCCGTTAAAGAGCCTCAGTCCAGCAATGATGGTGTGCCAGTGAATGTAAGTTAACAGAGTAACACAGCCAACAACAAGTGAAATATCAGATGAAATGAGTTACTGCAACAAATACTAAGAATCTCCTCTCTTCATTTGTCTTTGCAGGCAAACGGTGTTGCTGATGGGAAAGGAAAATGACTGCCAATAAAGACACACAAACATAGCTACACACACACAAGCATGCATGCACCTGCACACATATGTTCATATACAACAATGTTCAGATAAAGTTCAATAAAGTTCTTGTTGTTCAATGGCAAAATCCTGTGTTTTCTTTCTCACACTGATGGAGGATGGGAAAAGTCAACACTCATGGTATTCAAAAAGAATATAATGCAAAGATTTGCAGCTGAATCACAACATGAGGAGCAGCATTGTAATGTAATCCTTCTTATAAAGTACTGTTATATACCTACTTACTACTTGAAGCACTTTAGATTAAAAGTCCATTTTAACTGTAGATTAAAACAACACTAAAAAAAAAAACAAGTTTATTCATTTCTTTGAAAAGGTGTAATTCCAGATTAAAGTTACAGTACACTAATAAGAGTCAAGCAAGACGGTCGCTCACAGCTCGGAGCCGTTCAGCCGGTAATATTCAAACTTTTCAAACTTTCTTCGAGAAACAGACCTCGCCCAGCAGGCCTGAGTTTGCTGCTTTCTGGAAGCTCTTTTGAATAAACACACAGACTATTATACTCTGCCTTTACAGCTTTAAGAAACAACAGACAGTTAATCTTCATATTCAAGAAATTAGCTTTAGCAAAAATTAGCATTAGCTACCAGCAGCTGCTAGCTCGCCAGTTAAAATAAAAGAAGAAAGGACTCCTGGATTGGAATGGCTGGTTAAGATAAATATTTATTGGAGACTCACGAGTAACACAAACTAAAGACAGTATGCCACCCAAGAAAGGCCCAACACCAGAGGAGGTCGAGGATATAAAAACCTCCCTCGGAGCACTGTGCGGAGACGTGGCCGCAGTCAGGGCGCAGCAGGAGCTGCTTCTGGGGCTTTTGGAGGAGGTAAAACAGCTACGCCTCCAAAATGCCGAGAAGGACAGACGAATTGTGGATCTCGAGCGGCGGGTGGATGAGCTGGAGCAGTACACCCGTACGAACGACGTGGTCATCAGCGGTATAAAAATCAAGCCGCGCTCGTACGCGCGCGCGGTGGCCGGGAACGTCGGGGAGCCCAGCGACGAGGAGACCCGCTCGGTGGAGCAACAGGTGGCCTCCTTCCTCCAAAGCAAGGGGATAGAGATGGACCTGGAGCACGTAGAAGCATGTCACTCACTGCCCAGGAGGAGTGACAGACCGCCGGCTGTCATTATGAGATTCGTCAATCGGAAGAACAAGGTCGCACTGCTGAAACAAGGACGCAAACTGAAAGGCACGGACGTTTTCATTAATGAGCATCTGACACGAAAAAACGCAGACATCGCGAGGAAGGCAAGGCAACTGAAGAAGAACGGTAAAATACAACATACATGGGTAACAAACTGCAAGATTTTCATTAAGCTAAACGGAACACCAGAAGAGGCAAAAGTACTGATAGTGAGGAACATGGAGGATCTGGACAAGTACAACTGACACTAATGTATTGAGGTAATATATAACTCTAATGACAATCAAATGATAAATACACCAACATCTCTAATTACACCAGGAAATGACATGGACACGTTGAAATCAATTCTCCTTTGATTTCAAAAAAAAAAAAAAAAAAAAAAATGAAATCAATTCTCCAACAGAAAGTAATTGATCTAGATTGTGAATATAAGGAGCATAATATAATGGACCTAGAAATAGATTCTGAAAGTAATTTTCTTTCTTCCTTTGTTAAAAATTGTAATTATTTCACACAGGAACAATATGAAAAAAAAAATCAACCTAGACGGGAAGCTCTCATTAATTCACTTTAACAGCAGAAGTATGTACTCTAATTTTGATTTCATTAAGGACTACTTGCAACAATTTTCTCGCCCCTTCGGTGTTATAGCCATCACTGAAACTTGGTTCAATGTCGATAAAGGAATAGATTTCTGTTTGAATGGATATGATTTAAAATACATGAATAGATTAAATAAGGCAGGCGGTGGGGTTGCTATATATGTTCATAACTCTATAAAATATAATGTTGTAACAACTATGTCTATGGCTATTGATGGAATTTTGGAATGTTTGACTATTGAGATCGTGAATGAAAAAAAGAGAAATGTTATAATAAGTTGCATATATCGGACACCCAGTTCAAGTATTGACACTTTTTATGAATGGATAGAAAAAAAGTTTGCTTCGGTGAACCAAAAATTACTATTCATCTGTGGTGATTTTAATATTGACTTGCTAAACCCAACAAGGTTAAAAGCCATTGATGACTTTACTGACACGATGTACAGCTTATCACTATATCCAACAATAACAAAGCCAAGCAGAATAACATCACATAGCGCCACTATTATTGACAACATTTTTACTAATGTCATGGATTTCCAAATTAATAGTGGCCTGCTTGTCTGTGACATAACTGACCACTTACCAGTTTTTACTTTGTGTGACTGTGATTTAAAAAAAATAGATACCAAGATTACGATAGCAAAGCGAACAATAAATGAAGAAGCAATTCATGCCTTCAATTTCGATTTAGCACAACAAGATTGGATTTCGGTGTATGAAGAGTCAGATGTGGACAAGGCTTATGATAATTTCCTAGATATATTCACTATGCTGTACAATGAACATTGTCCTGTAAATGAACACAAGACAAAGAAAAAAAAGATAATAAGTCCTTGGTTCACAAAAGGAATTATCAATGCTTGCAAAAAGAAAAACAATCTGTATAAACAGTTCGTCAAAATAAAAACAAAAGAAGTGGAACAAAGATATAAAGCATATAGAAATAAATTGACTGATATTATAAGAACAAGTAAACAACTTTATTATAGAAGAAGATTATATGAAAATAAAAACAATATAAAAGGAACTTGGGATGTGTTAAATAACTTAATCAAACAAGGATCTTCTGGAACATCATATCCTGAATGTTTCATTGATGCAAATGGTGAAAATCATAATATGAGTAACATTGTAGATGGGTTCAATAAATTCTTCATAAATGTTGGCCCTGAACTAGCAGCGGACATCCCGTGTCAAAAAAATGAAAATATCAGTAATATAAAATCAAATCCCCTTTCACTGTTCCTCTCAGCTACAAATGAGCAAGAAGTAATAAATATCACATTAAAATGTAAAAGTAAGTCATCAATGGATTATCATGACATAAATATGTCTGTAGTTAAACAGGTTATTCTGAATATTGCTAGTCCCTTAACATATATCTGTAATTTATCATTTCAGTCCGGTTGTTTTCCAAAAAAAATGAAAATTGCGAAGGTAATACCACTATACAAAAGTAATGATAAACACAGTTTTACCAATTATAGGCCTATTTCTCTACTGCCTCAATTCTCAAAAATTTTAGAAAAACTTTTTAATTCAAGATTAGAAAAATTCCTTGAAAAACATCAAATGATAAATGTTGGTCAGTATGGTTTCAGAACGCAAAGAACCACTTCAATGGCGATAATTGAGGCAGTAGAAGAAATTACCAATGCACTGGATAAAAATAAATATGCAGTTGGTATTTTTGTTGATCTCAAAAAGGCCTTCGACACAATCAATCACTCAATTTTATTGGATAAATTGGAAAGATATGGTATACGAGGGAAAGCTGGTAACTGGTTAAAAAGTTACCTAACAGGTCGGGAACAATATGTTAGCATAGGGCATTACCATTCAGAGAAACTTGGTATTACATGTGGTGTTCCCCAAGGGTCAGTGTTGGGACCAAAACTTTTCAATATATACATAAATGATATTTTTGATGTTTCTCAAGTACTTAAACTCATACTGTTTGCAGATGACACCAACATATTTTTCAGTAGCGATGATTATACTGATCTTGTAATGACCGTAAACAGGGAGCTAAAATTAATAAAAAAATGGATGGATATAAATAAATTATCATTAAATATAAATAAAACTAAAGCAATGTTTTTCGGTAATTTAAAATATAATATAGAATTACCAATTATCATTGAAGGTGTACCAATTGATAATGTGAGTGAACACAAATTTTTGGGAGTCGTAATTGATAACAAAATTTCATGGAAACCACACGTCAGACACATAAAAACCAAAATTTCCAGAAGCCTCGCAGTTTTGAACAAAGTGAAACCATACCTTGATAAAGATGCACTTCGTACTCTGTACTGTACCCTGGTTCTTCCATATCTTACATATTGTGTGGAAGTGTGGGGAAACACATATAAAAATACAACTAATCCATTAGTCACAGTACAGAAACGAGCACTGCGTATTATTCACAAGGCTGGTTATCTAGATCATACTCACAAACTCTTTCTTCAGGCAAAGTTACTTAAATTCCAGGATCTGGTTAATTACAATACATCTATAATCTTATACAAAGCCTTTAATAAACTTCTACCTACAAATTTACAAATTATATTTGAAATTCGAGAAAGGGTTTATAATGTGAGAGGCTTCGGGGAATTCAAATTACCCAGAACTCGAACAACCCGTAAAGGTTTTTGTGTGTCTGTATGTGGTGTGAAAATCTGGAACAGTCTGAGTTTACAACTGAAACAATGCAAAAATATTCACAGATTTAAATTCCTCTACAAACAGTTGGTCTGGTCACAGTATACTCAATGATAGTTTTAGTGTGCTCTGTAATGTCTGTTCTCTTACCATTGCTGGTATGGATTCCAAAAAAAAAAAAAAGTGTATGTATGTATATGTGTGTGTAGATATATATGTATGTATGTGTGTTTGTCACTATGTAATTATTATTGCCTGTTACCTGTGAGCTGCCGTGGAGATGCTTGCTTGTTTTTTTGTTGATGAGTGAGTATAGGGGTGGGATTTAATAAGTTTTCTTCGTCCCACTCCTTTTCAGGTAATTTTTGTTTTTTGTTTTGTGCACTTTATGTTCAATATATGTATTTTGTTGTGCCTGAAATGAATAAATAAATGAAATGAAATGAATGAAATGAAGATTCACAAAACAGATTCACTGAATGTTATTTATTATAATTACAGAAAAGACTCCAAGCAAATTATCTTCAATTCCAAGTATGTCATGATCCTGGGTCCTTTTGACCCAACATTTTGTGTTTTCTATTAGTGATTTTGGTTCTGTTCCTCCTGTTTGGTGTATTCTGTTCTGCCATCTATTCCTGTGTTAAGTCCACGTTTCCTAGTCTGTGTCTTTGCGTGTGTGTTTCCTGTTTTATTGTGAAGGTCTGCGTCTTATGTAAGTGTTTTCAGTTTGCCTCCCTAGTCTCGTCACGTTTATTACTCCCAGCTGTGTCCCCCACCTGTGTGTAATCTCCCTGTGTTCTCTGAGTGTTTTTAAGTCGTGTCTTCTGTCATAGTCGTCGCTGGTTCGTCTGTGTTGTTTCCCCTCGGTCTCCCTGCGTCTCTCCATCCGTCTCTCTGTGTGTTTTTCCCCGGACTTCCCTGCTTCCACGTTTCTGGTTTGTTTTGTTAGTTTGCACAGTTTAGGCTTTCTGTTACAGCTTCACCCGCGCCATTGCGGTTGTATTTTCCTTTTGTGAATAAACACTCATCTGCACCTGAGCTGCCGCTTCTGGGTCCTAAATAACTACCACACGGCTTGCCCCGGCAGACCGTGACAAAGTACCAGTACCTTGTATTATAGGCAAAATTAATAATGTGATTGGCTGAAAGGTCTTTGTAGTCATGAGTTTGGGTGGGAGGGGCAGTGATGTCAGAGTGTGGTAAGAATACAGCAGACTGGAAAAGATTTGCTTCAAGGTAAGTTCAATCAAAATCACTAATGCTTTCATTTTTATGATATTAATCTCTAGTTCTTCCAGTTAAAGAATATAAATCACTAATGATTTCAAGATTGTGCTGATGTTATTTTTGTACTGATAGCCCTGCGCATTACTTGAAGGATTTTAGATTAAAAATCCAATTTCTCAACTGTAGATTAAAACAACACTTTATTTAAATAGTTCATTAATTTATTTGAGAAGGTGTAATTCCAGATCAAAGTTGCAGTACACTTACAAGGATGATATGCAAATGCCATTAATTAGGTTTGTTGCATTAATTACACAAAAAAAAATCATCCTTGATTTCAAGTTAGTTTAGTAATGGATTATTTGATTTGCTAATCGACAGTGATTTGAGTAGAAGTCCCGAGAAAGGTGATTTGATAAACGGGAAGTCTAATCACCATTCCTTAACTCTAAATTACTAATTCTTCTGGCTTTTTAAAAAATCTTGATCCCTACATCTTACAATTTTATAATTCAAATCAGTAATTCTTCCAATTTTTTACTGATAGATGAGTGATAGATCTTCCACTTATAGAATAGAAATTACTTCCAAGTCCTTCCAATCCTTCCAAGATAATAATGATAATTCCATCTGTATGCATCTTATCTTTGGAAATTGGTTTATTTTTTTCTTATTCCTACTTTCTTTTTTTTTTTTTTTTTTTTTTCTTGCAGAGCGGACTGTTTATTTTGAATGTTATTTTCATTTTATTATTTTCCATTATTTGATGTAATGATCGGCTTTATCCAATGAATGTAAGAGCAGACCTTCAGAGAAATAGCTGGTCCGGTACAGGCACATTCATAACCACCAACAAGCACACCATGAATCTTTTTGTTTTTGGCTATCACTCCACCACCAGAATCACCCTCACATGTGTCCACTCGAGGTTTTTTGTAACACATCGTGTTTCCATTTGGCCATAAGAATGTTGAATTACATGGATGGAGGTTAAGCTCACACTCAACAACATGCATCTTTGCACACTGGAGATGAGGCGGTGTACCAGGGAGTTTGTGGTAGGTTGCATTGACTGTATAACGACCAAAGCCTGCAATCTGAATGACATCCATCTTTTTACGACGTTTACATTGAGGTAAGTCAACAGGCTTAATCTTATTCTTTGGTGGGTCGATTTTCAGAAGCATGATGTCATGTTTTCCTGTTTGGTCCTCAAAGATTTTGTGATCAGTAATTGTCGCCATTCTTTTTTTTTTTTTTTTTTTTTTTTTTGCCTGTCCCGTTTGGCTCTTCTGCCATCAGAATTATTGTCTAAAGGCGAAGAAAGATGCCCAACGGATTTTCTTTACCAAATTGACCATCCCAGCTTTGCCGTAATGGTCCATTTGATTCACCTTTTATTCTTTATTTTATTTTCACTTGCTGAATACGGGACAGACTTGACTGGGGGAAAGAAAAGGGAGAAAGAAAGAGGGAAAGAAAAACAGTTGAGAAGAGGGACGGGGGAGAAGGGCAAAAAAAACAAAAAAGAGAATAAGCAAAAAAAAATTACATATATCGATCACCCGGATCACCTGTTGAGAAAGAAAAAAGAAGACAAGCAGAAGAAAACGAGAGTAATACAATAAACAACATCACAATGATATATGGGAATATGACAGTAAATACTAAATATTAAACATTATTGTGCAGCACGTAAGATCGACAGCACAGTGTGCATTGAGGTAGGAGCCAAAAAGGGTGTAGTTTGTGTGTGTGATCACCCGTGTGTACACCTGTGAGCATGGACGCGCTTGTTTTCTTAAAAGGTTCCCTCATGTAATGATCTGCTAGAGGGTGTGGGGGGCCACTGCCCCGTCCTCCAGGGCATGAAGCAGGTATGGAGGAGATCAAAACTCCAGACATCCAGAGGCCCCCAGAACACAAGAGACCAAGGAAGACCAACAGAGGGGCAGCCGTGCCACTGTCCCAGAAAGAGCTGAGGAGAGTCCCAGATGAGGGGTCACCCAGCAGCCACGGAGCAGAAGCCAGGGGGGGTTGCAGCGACGTGCCCGTGAGCTCCGCCGGCAGCCAGCTGCGCCTGAGTGACCGAGCCCCAGGCCGAGAGGCCGGGGGCACCCCACCTCCGAAGTGGCCCAAGCGAGCCCCAGGCTCCAGGCCCCGATAAGCAGCCGCCAAGGAGTGAGCCGGTGTGCACCCGGACGCCCACCCCCGGACACAAAGAACCACCAACGCACCGATGTCTGAGGGAGTCCGCCCCCGGCAGGGGAAGTGGTGGGGGGAGATAGGCCTCCAAACCTTGGAGGGCCTGAGCTGTCCTCAGAGAGGTGGCGTCTGATACCCAACCTGACATATGGACACAGACATACAGGCACACACAGATACAAACATCCATTCCCACCCTCATGCTCTCATATGCACTTACTCCACACTTAACCAACGTGGAGACAGACATAAAGAGACGCTGTACACACAATCACACTCCCCAAGCGTACTCTACAAACCGGGTCTAGGTACCCTTGCCCCTGGAGGGGGGAACTGCACCCAGACCCAGGTTGTGTTACCCTTTTTCCCTGCGGTGGGGAGAAGCAGACCGCCCCGACTCCGCAGCAGCAGGGAGGCCCCACATTCCGGACCCCAGTCGGACGGCCAACTCCTCCTCCTAGCCCCCCTGCTCCAGCAGACCGCAGAGAACGAGGGTGAGAGAAGACTCCTAACCTCCCTCCACCCGCTCATTGTAGTGTTGATGTATGTGTGTTCTAAGGTGCATTTAAAACCCAGGAGGGCATGGAGCTACCTGCCAGAGAGCAGCAGGTAAGCGCATAGTCCCTCCTGCTAGCCCTCAATGTCTACGTGTATTTAAAATTGAGAGGTGGGCAACGACGTCAGGGGTGAGGTGTACACCCTGATGGTAATTGAGATTCCGTGTAGCGTGCCCACCCCCAAGATCCTATATGTATGTGTAATGAGAGTGTGAGTAATGTGAATGTCTAAGTTGCGGGATAAAATTGAGGCAGAGGCAGCCAGAAGGGGACAGAGGGGGGGGGTTACCTCCTCTGCACCCTGGTGACACACCCCTACTCCAAGGCCCTGCATGTGTGGGTGGTTGTGGTGGAGCGGGAAGAGGGAGGCAGCTGGAGATGGGGAGGGAAGGAAGGGAGGGGCAAGTGACCCCTCCCTGGGGCCAGCTCCCCCGCTGACCCCAGTAGGCACCCCCATACTCCGCGACCCGCCAGGGAAGGGGGGCCCAGGCCCATCCGAACCGGGGCCCAGTGCAGCGGCGCCGCCCGGCCCCACAGAGCCCGGGGCAGTCCACCCAACCCCACCACAGAGAAAACTGCACCCACCCCATCATCCACTCATCTTCCAGACTACATAAGACCATAGACGCCCAGGCTGAGATCTTCCTCCACCTCTCCTGTATCTCCCCCTCTTGCAGAGAGAGTTCCTGAGAGAGGAAAACTCCTGCAAGATGTGACAACCCCCCACCAGTTGAAGAGCCCCCCAGGTGGCTCGGCGCACCGGCGGCACCCCGCGCCAGTGGTGGGCCCCCATATACCCACCGGCCCACAACCCCGGCAACACACCAACCAGGACCCAGGCCCCCGAGGCCCGGCCAGGGCCCCAGGCCAGAGCCGGAGCGCCCCCAGAACCTCACGCCCGTCCCGGACCCACCCAGGGGCAGCCGGGCTACCAGGTCAGTAACCCCTCTTATTCCTACTTTCTGAATGTCAGGTATGTGCCAGTGTGTTAGATCTACAAATGTTTGTGCTTCATGCAGTGGAAATGCCGATGCAAAATGCTGACAATGAAGCAAGCATTGGTCGGAGCCTACAAGATGAGAATCCTACAGGACAACTTTGGAGGTATGAAAAAAGCTTTTCTTTGTTTTATACAGATATTTTCCACAATGATACAATAAAATCAGTAACATGTACATCTTCTTATTCCCATAAACTTTGTAGGTGGACATCTGAGCGATTAATGGATCCATTCACCTGGTGGATACTATTTGCAACAGTTGCTTTAGCCCTATTATTCTATTTGTTGGTCTTGCTCCTGCTCCATTTCAACAAATACATCTAATTATATAAATGCACATTAAAACGAAGTTTAATAAAGTTTGTTTTTTCTCTTTAAAAATGTCAAAATGGAGTGTCTTCATTCTCCCACTGGGTTAATGCAGGATGGCAAAGTTCAGTTGGTGTAACATCAAGATGGTGGTTCAAACTGTACACAAGAAAAGAAAACTACAAGTGAATCCAAATGTGATTCTCATTTTTGTTCCCAAGACTAAGTAAAAAATGCAGTGTAATGTATTTCTACTAATATTCAGCTGTCAGACTATTTAATTCTGACATGGGTCAAATCAATTAATTGTATGATTATTAATTTTTATAGGTTTTGTGAATAATTTTAAATAAATTGCCCTTTCGGGATTAATAAAAGTATCTGATACTAATTAATAATATATATTACTACAACCACTTCTAACACTACTAATAATGACAATAGCAACTTAGATAACAATCCTTTATATATCTGAACATTTGTAAAACCTTTAATTCAGTAGTACAGAGTCAAAGTTTATTGATTTCTTTTACAAGGTATATATATATATATATTTTTTTTTTTTAAATTTCCTAATGGTAGCTTAAATCTTGCTAATAATTTAGTATTATTTACACACAAAATTCCTAATGGGTATTCTTGCTTTCCAAGGTCCAGTACCCTTTAAAAGATAGCAGAATTCAGTTCTCTGATTGGCTAAAAAATCATTGTGAGTACAACAGCAAACTTTGGGGGAGTGGCAGTGCTCCTCCCCTTGCCAGTCCAGTTGTGGGTCTGCAGTGCCCACAATCCTGGGTTTTGGCACCACAGTAACAAACCACTGAAGGCCCAGTGTCAATTTTTAAGCGTTTCAGCATGCTTTATTTCACATCTCTGCAACAACCGTCAACACAGGACACGATACAGCTTTTAAGCTGGCGAGGCAAGATCATAGCGGTGCGTCCATCTCACCTGCAGTGGTATTACAATCCACCACATATTCCGATTGCCTGACTAAGCCCCATGAGCCATCCAGCCGTGGCTCACTGACAGCTGTGCAGGACTGCAAAGCACACAGTCTTGGGTGGAAGTGAGGTCAGTCAAGCCAGCACCCCAACTTCGGGCCGGGAATTTCCCTTGTTCTTCCCAACCTTCACCACTGGCTGGTGAGGTCCCCCGCGTCTTGGTTCCTCCTCAATCACCACTCCCAGCGTGAGCAGCTCCCTACACGACTCTACCTGCAAGAATTTTGAGAATCAAAGATCACTTTTACAAGATGTGATTTCAAAAGAGTTAAACATTGCACTAGCAAGATTCCCAAAAGGAATTAATATATTAATTTAATTACATTTAAATTCATTTTAATTATTGAAAGGATTCCAAAAGAGTCATCTCGTATTTCAAGTACTGGTACCCTCAACTATGTTGGCAAATTAGATCATTCTTTTCAGCACTACCTCACGTGTCTGAATTTACTGTTATGTTTTCATTTTGACATACTGTATTAACACAATTGATCTAAAATCAGACAAAATACATAAATCCGAGTAGAAAAAGTTATAATTTTTACTGTAACAACCACAAACATGTTTATTGAATCATATTTAACATAACACATAACTTTAAATGCAAATGTAATTTTCAATTTTAAAATCATATGCACAAGTTTTGCAAACAAAGTTTACCATTTACCTTTTAGCCTTTTTTAAAAAATAACCATTTCAAACTATTTACATAACAATCAGGTGTTCTGCATTCAATAAGATGCCACACAAATTATTTGCATTTAAAACCCAGGAGGGCCTGGAGCTACCTGTAGGTTAGCGCATAGCCTCTCCCAAGAACCCTCAATGTATACATGTATATAAAATTGAGAGGTGGGAACCGGTGCCAGAGGTGAGGTGGTATACCCTGACGGTCTTCTCGATGCCGTGTAGCATGCCTACCCCCAACGTCCTATATGGTTTTGATATGAGAGTGTGAGTTATGTGGATTTCTAAGTTGTTGAATAAAATTGAGGCACAGGCATCCAGAAGGGGACACCCCTGCACCCCAAGGCCCTGCATGTGTGGCTGATTGTGGTGGAGCAGGAAGAGGGAGGCAGGTGGAGATGGGGAGGGAAGGAAGGGAGGGGCAAGAGGCCTCTCCCTGGGGCCAGCTCCCCCACTCACGAATTCTTTCATTTTATTATGATCCTAATATCTAGTCCTTCAAGTTATACAATACAAATTGCTAAACTTACATAATTTTCATCTCACATTCCAGACATTCCAGTTATGTAATATACATCACTAATGCTTCCAACATTGTGCTGATGTCCTCTGTATGCAGTGTGTCTTTGGAAACATGCCACGCTATGTGCACCAAACATCTGAACTGCATTTAAGGTTTTTGTTTATATTTTATGTATTTTTAAAAATAATTTCTATTTCAACACAGTATTGCAAGTCCTTAGTCAAGTGGGCTCCTCACAAGAAGAGGAAAATGGATGGAAGAGTGTGATGGCATCAGCCACACATGGGTAAATCAGTCCATTTGTTCACTTTATTAGTTTGTTTTGCAGTTTTCTTCATTAATATAATTCATTAATCATTTGGTTAAACCTAACATTGGCATTATGAGGCACGCACATAGTAACATTGTGTGGTTTTTCTAAAATGTTTTGTTATATTAATTTTGTTTCTCTTACTTTGAGTTACCTGGTTTGGGCGGTGGCTGTTTCCTGTCTGGGCAAAAGACGTGGCTGAGGACTCTGGGAACAAAATGCCCAACCATGGGCTTACCAGGAGGAGGGGTGTTTTAGGTTTAGTTAGGTTATTCTGTGCTTAGTTAATATTACTGTGCGTTTTTGTTTCCCCCCTATTCATTATAAAAGCTACCCTCATGTGTCTTTGTAATTAGGTCAGTTTGTGAGTTAAGTTGTGTCTCACTTTGTTTTGTTTAAGTTTCTGGAAATTACTTTTCGTAGAGTTATATTTAGTTGACCTCTTTTATGGACCTGCTAAGTATGTTTTTGAATTTTGTTAATTTTGGACTTTTTGAGGGTTAAAATAAAGAAAACCCTTTTTGAAGATAGTTTTTGCCTGTGTCCTCTATGTTTTGGCTGCTTGGTCCCTCACAAGAGCGAGGACTCCAATTCCTGAGGACCCTGTGAAAAGCAATAAACTGGTGGAAAAAGATGACCTGGAGTCACAGGATGAAACTAGGAAGCTGGAGATTTCTGAAGCCGTTAAAGAGCCTCAGTCCAGCAATGATGGTGTGCCAGTGAATGTAAGTTAACAGAGTAACACAGCCAACAACAAGTGAAATATCAGATCAAATGAGTTACTGCAACAAATACTAAGAATCTCCTCTCTTCATTTGTCTTTGCAAATTAAACAAATGCACATTAAAAGGAAGTTCAATAAAGTTTTTTTTCACTTTAAAAACGTTTGTATTCATTCTTGCACTGGGTTAATGGAGGATAGCAAAGTCCAGTTTGTGTAACATTAAGATTTATGTCTTTTTTTTGTAGATTTTTACTCATATTTAGCTGTTGGACTACTTAATGCTGACAGGGGTCAGATTCATATTTATGATTAATAATCTTTATCGGTTGTGTGAGTAAGCAGAAAAAAAATGCCCTATTTCGGATTAATACAATTATCTGTTCCTAATTAATATATATTACTACTACCACTATTACTAATAACAGCAACTTAGATAACAAGCTTTTGTTTATGTGGACATTCGTACAACACTTTATTCAATACTACAGAGTCAAAGTTAGATTTTTTTTTTACAAGGTATACTTTCAAATTAAAAAAAAAAAATCCTAATGGTAGTTGTGCAAATCTTGTTAATTAAGTTAGTTGTATTAGTTATACATAATATGTCTAGTAGGGTCTCCCATAGCAAATTCGTCTAGGGTGAGGGACCAGACAAAGAGCAATTCAGAAGAAACTTATTAGAATATCACTGAGGGAACAGTTTCCCCTTCCCAGGAGAGGGTTATTGGGGCCCCGGCCTGGAGCCAGGCTCGGGAAGGTGCCCAAAGGTGAGCGTCTGGTGGCTGGCCGTTAGTCCATGGGGCCCGGCCGGGCATAGCCTGAAAAGAGGATATGGGCCCCTCCTCCTGCAGGCCCACCACCCGCAGGAGGCATCATAGGAGTCGTGTGCATGTGTACTGTGTACCGGGCGGCAGCCAGGAGTGGAAGCCCTGGCAGACTGATCCCAAGACTGTCAATTGGGACATGGAATGTTACCTCTCTGGCAGGGAAGGAGCCTCATTTAGTGCGTGAGGTTGAGAGGTACCGGCTAAATATAGTTGGGCTCACCTCAACGCAGGGCTTGGGCTCTGGAAACAGTCTCCTGAAGAAGGCCTGGACTCTGTCTCAGTCCAGAGTTGCCTCTGTAAGAAACGGCGGGCTGGGGTGGGTTTTCTAATGTCCCCTCGGCTTGCTGTCTGTACATACCTAACCATGTCACCTTGGACAACACACTGCCAACATTTACACAATATGTGGCCTGTCCCACCAGGGGGGAGAGAATCTTAGATCTGCTCTATGCTAATGCCAAGGATGCATACAGCTTCTCTTCTCTCTCCACACTGGTAGTAGGGCTGGGCCATATCATACCATTCATGGTAATACCGGTATAATGTTGGGCAACAATAAGAAAATTAAATATAAAATGGAATATGGGTGAAAAACGCATGCGCAATGCCTTTGTTTTCATATGCACATGACGGAAAAAGCATGGCGGCGACAGAGAATGAGAAGGGGGAAAGCGGATCGTCGAATGAAACAGATTAACCAGAACTGGTTTGTAAAAATGCTGCAACTTCAGTGGTGTCCCATATGGAAAAGATATATATAAATCTTATAAAGTTTGTATCTGTCTTGTATAAAACTTGTATGAAAAGCATACAAGAGTGAAAACACATAAGATCCCTTGAAAAATTATATAATGAAACTTGTATGTTTTGGATAATTACTAAAAAATATATGAAAGTAATGAGAAAGTGGCCACTTTCATGAGTAAATCATATATAAATCATATAAGGCTTACATGATTTACTCATGAAAGTGGCCACTTTCATGAGTAAATCATATATGTTTTTACTATTTCTTTTCCATATGGGGTGGAACTGGTTTAGCTTTCATCCGTCAGATACACAAAGCACTATTTTTGGTAGTCATGCTAGCGGGCCGTCGTTATTACCGTGTTTTTTAGAAAATACAACGCACTTAGAATGAATCCTTTAATTTTTCTGAAAGTCGACAGAGCCCCTTATAATCCCGTGTGTCTTATGTATGAATTCTGGTTGTGTTTACTGACCTCGAAATGAATTTATGTACACGGCGCTCAAAAATTTGTCGAATGTTCAGTACGACTTTGCTAAGCTACGAACCCGCACCGCTTGATGGACTGTCGAAGCATTACGGAGCCTCGCGGAGTGATACGTGCTGTGCTTCAACATAATATTACCATATTGTGTGTGTATAACCTCTTTTTAAGTATTGTGGATATTATACATGGTAATGCTGAGGATATGTCGGCCAGTTTCCACTGGAAATAACTTTTGGCATCAGTTGCTTGTTTAAGTGAAAATACATGTTTTCATACATTTTTAAAATATAAAACATCAATATATGTTTTTTTCTAATAAAGTTGTTGAGTTGTAAAGTATTTTGTCTATTTTCATTATATCATCAGTTATATCGTTATAAATATTTTTGGTCATATCGCCCTGCTCTACTGGGTCACTCAGATCACAATCTGACCAGCAGGTTGCTGGTTGTGAAATTTTGGAGCTGTGGAGATTTGAGCTGTGCTCCAAAAGTGCATGTTGAAGGTACTAAATGCTTTCATATTATTTACTTTTTCCTTAATACGCAATTTTACATTTTGAATTCTCTTATTTGGTCTTTTAGGTTATAAATGTGGTGTTGTAAGCTTTGCTCTTTAAGTGTATCTAAAAGCCAAAGGAATATGTTCGAGAGGAAAAAAAAAAAAACTTTCAATATATTCCACTGCTAAAGTTATTGGAGCAGTTACTTCAACGTGAAGATATTGTTGGAAAGCTAGTTGACATATAATCTTTATGGGAATGAGTTTGTAAGCTTCTCATTCTCTAACACAAAATAGTGCTTGTTTGCAACGTGTTGCCCCCTAATGGCAGAAAACTACACACTGTCACTTTAAATATTGGAATAAAAGCTGCTTTGCCCTTTAGTATATTTTGGAAAAGCAGACATTTGTGAAAGTAGGTGTCTGCTGTGCATCCAGTTAAAAACCATACATCTAGATTGTCAACTAGCAACTAGCTACGTTATATTACTGTGACATTGTTTCTCCCTGCAAGTTGTGAAATGAGGATTATAAATGCATCTTTATGGGGAAAAAGCATGTTTAAAATTTGACTACGATGACCTTGATGACTGAGAACCTTCACAGACATGTTTAAAATTACTTAGAAACAATTATGAATTGGTTAAACAACAATAAAAATTGACTTTTTAAGTTTGTGGGGGTCTCTACAAACATCAAAACAGTAATTGCCCTGCATGTGTTGTTTTGTTCAGAGTTCCCGAAGTGAAGTGAAGTGTGAATGCATCCTTCAAGCTGTGATTATATACCTGAATGAGAACCCTCGAAATATCAGCAAAGAGTACATGCTAAGTTTATTTTTAAAGGAATATTCCACCCCTCAGTAAAATTTTGACTGTCATAATTCCCAGAGTTTTGTAAGTTGAAAAATGTATTTTCTAAACAAGCCCAGGCATTCTCCTGATCTGGCAGCACTCAGTTTTCTTTAAATTAGCTTATAACAATAAAGTGCATGGGAACTACTAGGATTTTGTTTCCACTCACTTACATTGTTTTATGCTAAACTAAAGAAAGCTGCTACTGGATTCTAACCCTTCATCTTACAGCCATTTTATTGTTTTTGTTGTCCTTTCCGTTACAACTCACACAACTATTGGAAATGCCCCCTCCTTGGCCAACTTGGTTATTTACTCCAAAGTCACATTTTATCTCAAGAGGGTTTGAGATTTGCTGTTTGCCCTGGGAATGTTCACGAGAAAAATGTGCTCATAGGGTGTTTCATTAGCATTGTGCGACTGTACACCATGCATGGTAGGGTCACCCACAAGTTTCAGTTTTTTAGTTTTGTTTTTGTCATTCGATACGTGTACGGTCTGAAACTCTCTCAGCCGTTTGAAACTCCTGCCGTGTGAACCGGGCTTAACAGTCTGCACCGCTGCATGCTCCTTCTGCCCAGTCCATGTTTCATTTCTCTTCTTCTTGGTCTTTATTTGGTGATAGTCTTAAATCAACACTTTTCTTTGGTCTGTTGTCCTCAGTGTCATTCAGGGATCTGTGTAATTATGGTAGTGTGGACCATTTAACTAAAATGGAGTGACTAGACAGATGATGGGATGACCAAAATACAACGGATTTAAAATATTTCTGTCCTTTTCAGGATTTCAACGTGATGGAAGCTGAAGAGCTCGAAAGGATGGATTTTGGGTGTTTATAAATTAATCCATGAAGGACCACAGCCTGATGACTCGCTTGAAGATGTTGACATCATTATCGAGAGATGCACCGTCTTGCAGGATCTTCACGATGTGGTGAGCAGGTGTGCACTTTTGTTTGGGCTAATTAACTGCCTCAATCTGAGTTACCCAAACCCACTTCGCTACACATTTGAGTTCTTCCAGAAGGTGCTCATGGGACTGGAAGACAAAAAACTGTCTAACAAAATACAAGTGCTGAAGAACAAACTCTGCTAAAAGGAGATGCAATGACTCTTCCAGATCGAAATGTTCCCCAAAATAAGTGCTGTTTTACTGTTTAAAAGTTTATAAATATATATATGTTGATCCTTGTTTGTAAATATTTTGTCATAGCTTTTAATATTTAAGAGATTTACTGAATGCCATTTTTCTTTTGATTGTGGAAAAGAAAACATAATTCAGAATCTGAGTTTTTTGAACTGGGGACAAAAATTACCCAGATGGATATATTTTCTTGTTTCACAACATTTTATTCAGTTTGAGTTGCTGTGGTAATTCTGCAGACTGTAGCCATTGCAGACCTACAACTGTAGATCCTGAAATCCTTCTGTCAGGTTTGACATCCTACTCCTCACTACACTGTCACTTAGTTGAAACTGGAAAGTTGTTTCAGATGTTTACATTTTGTTTTACACACTTCATTTAATGTTGCATTATGCAGTGTTGTTTCCCTGTTTAAGCTTTGCCTCATTGAAGGCTTTTGGTCAAGTTGTTAAAGCAACACAATTTTTTTTTGTATTTACACTTCATATTAGTTCTCGTGTACCAGGTTTCCATTGTAGGTCAAGGATCTTGAGTGTTATAAATGTTAAAGTGTATGTGCAAACAAATGTGAAAAGGTTCTAAGGTTGTCACCTGTACTCAAGTTAAGTACTGGATTTTTGGTCTTAGCATTTAATTAAGAATATTTTGAGATTTGCTTTATGCATTTTCTTTTTGTAAAATTTATTATATAATAGAAAACTTATAATTCTGAATCTGATTTTTGGAACTGGGGACTAAATTGTCCAGATTTACCTTTTTGTGTCACTTAAGTATTTTCTGTAATTGCATTATACAGTGATTTTTAAGTTGCTGTGGTAAATCTGCAGATCTGACTATAATCACAAGTTGTATTGTATTGAATTTGACATCTTACGGCACACTACAATGTCACTTTGTTGAAACTCGAAAGTTGTTTCCAATGTTTAAATTTTGGTCATGCACTTTAAGCATTTAATATTGCCTTATGCGGTGTTGTTCCCTGTAGAAGCTTTGCCTTGTTAAGGCTTACTGTAAATAAAGTTGTTGATGCAGCACCCTTTTTTTGCATTTACACTTTATGTAAGCTTTGGTGTAAGAGTTTTCTATTGAAATGCAAGGATCTTGAATGTTATAAATGGTAATGTGTGAGCAAGTGTAAAAAGGTTCTTGAGTTGTCACCTGTACTCTGTAGTTAAGTGTTAGACCGTTGCTGAAGACCTCTGAAAGGTCCAAACACCTAATTACAATGTATAGATGACAACTCAGGAACCTTTGTAGACTTGTTTTGTTGATACCTAAACATTTAGAACAAGCCTATTCAAATGGCGGCCCACGGGCCAAATGCGGCCCAGAAGCAACCTGCGAGTGGCCCTGCCTGTGGTCCTGGCAGAAACAGAGAAAACGCAAAAAATTTATTAATTTTAAAAAATTAAAAATTCCTACAGCGTAGTGTAGACTGTGAATGCAACACTCCTAGTAGCCTAGCAATATTTAACCCACAATGCACCGTGATTTAAACATATTAAACAATCATCGTAATATATGATGCGACAACAGCACGTCTTTCTCTCTCCAAAAGCGCAAAATTGACAATGAAAACTGTCGGTTTAACCCTGCCTGGACTGACAAATACTTATTCATTTTACCGAGTTTAATAATCTTACAACCGGAGTTGTACTGCCATGGTGAGTCCTGTACAGCCCAAGAGAGAGCTGCAGCATCTTCCCTTGGTGTTTGCTTCTTGGCGAAGAAGAAAAGGCCTTTCACAGATTCTGAAACAGTGAAATACTGCATGCTGGCCGTGGTGGATGCTGTGAAAAGTAAATGTGACATCTGCTATTAAAAATGTACCCCTGTAGGACAGTTCAAATATTCGTAGAGTTGAAGTTCTGGCGTCAGACGAGTTTGAAATGCTGTTAGATGACCTGAAGAAAACTGATGTAATGTCTATAGCAGGAGATCACAGACAGAACTGATAATGCACAGTTGTGCGTATATGTCCGTTTTTTGGATGGGAAATTGCTCGCTTACTACCGTTAGAGGGACACACAGCTGGCGAAATAATTTTTGAGAAGATTTCAGCTCTTTTTGAGGAAAATGGTCTGGATATGAAGCGTGTCTGTATACTAGTGACGCATGGGGCTCCATTCATCGCAGGAAAAGTGAGTGGTCAGCGAAATATTTATTTTAATTTGAAAGGGAATTATCAAAATGTTTTTTGTTATTATTATTACTTCAAATGTACAAAAAATAGTTTAGTTATAGCTCCCTTTTTTTTAAATGGACCTTTTGGTGTGCATTTGTGAGGTCACCAGATTTACAGGGGAAAAGGAATAAAAAAATTACTTGTTTTTCAATACAGTTGTGTGGGTTTGAAATTGATCATGATCTGCTGCTTACTGGCTTCAAAAAAAATATCTGGCCCAGATAAATTCCTCGGTTTGAAAATCTGGCCCAACTAACTTCGTAGTTGAATAGCTATGATTTAGCATACAGATGAAACTATTCATTAAATCATAATTAATCAAATTACTTAGGTCCGAAACGCAATCTAAATGGTGCCATTAAATTCAAATTAAAATTGTCAATTGAACCTAAAGCAATACAGTTAATAAAATGAACAAAGTGTTTAAATTCTAATTAATGGTGTTAAATAGTAACAATGAAAGGAAAGCTGTTGCTTTTATAGAACAATTTCACTTCTGATATACATCACCATTGAAATTGCAGATAACAACCATATTGATTTATGTTTAATTGACCAGGTTTTGTGGAAAAGATTGCCTTAACTTTGTCAATTAAATCCAACGTTTTATTTCTTAGAGTGTGGGACCCTCTAGCAGGTACAGAAGATAGCTAAACGGGCCCTTTGGACCATCCAGCGGGAACAGGAGACAGCTGAACAGGCCCCTCAGATCATTCAGCAGAGGCAGATGGCTAAACGGGCCCCTCAGACCCTCTAGCAGGTACAGAAGATGGCTAAACGGGCCCTTTGGACCACCCAGCGGGAACAGAAGATGGCTGAATGGGCCCCTCAGACCCTCCAGTGGAGCCAGAAGACCTTTTGTCCCAGTAGACAAAAGGAACTGTTAGCCATGCTCTCCAGAGCCCCCAACGGACACAAGGAAGTGCTTGCCGGGCTCTCCTGGGAGCCACGGAGTGCTGGATTAGCTCACCTGAGTTACCAGCAGGAGCAGATACAGGGCCAGTAGGTGTGGGGACCCCTGGCTGTATAGCTAGCTGAATTGATGGTTGAGTGGATGACTGAACAGATGACTGTACTGACTGTTGAGTTAATACCTAAAATAGTGATTGAACCATAAGCTCCGTTAATGATTGAACTGCACACCGGGGAGAAGGTTGAGCTGCACACTGAGCATGTAGCTGAACCGCAGACAACAGAGTAGGTAACTGACCTGCAGGCTGTGCTAAAGTGCTAAGAGCAGGAACACGAGCCCAAGCTGGCGACTGAACTGCAGACAGCTGAGTAGCAGGTGAGTGAGCTGAAGACTGAACCGGCGGCAACACTGGAGACTGAACCGATGAAAATACAGACAGCAGGGCTGCACACTGGGGAGATGATGGAGGCTGAAGTAGGAGCTGAGCAGGATCACAGATTGACAAATGACCAGGCTCAACGAAAAAAAGTTTTAGTGAAATCAGCTCACTGTTCAGAGTGAGCAGATGCAGGTGGACAGCAGTCCCTTAAATCTTTAAAGCCAGAGCTGACAGTCTCAGGTATGGTTTCAGAAAAGGGAGTCTCTGTGATCATAGGTAAAAATCAGGGAGCCACCTATATTCCCATTAGGCATATGAAAAACAGCCCCAAAATAAACAGTCCCAATTTCTGAAAAAACAGAAAAAGTATCTCTTTCACTCACCACATCTTGCTGCTCTGAAGTCCCAAAACCCTGCTGTCGAGAGACGTGCAGGCAGGGTGGCTCTGCTTTCTTCTCGGAGGTGGCTCCGACGGGCCAGGCATCTCCACGTCCAAAACGCAGGCACGGCTTAGATACAAGGGAGTTTTATTCAGGGGGTTAGGTGCAAACAGAGCCGGAGAGGGCATAAACAGAAACTAAGGATAACATACTGAGAAAATTAATAAAACTGAAAACTTAAAACGCAGAAACACAAGAAGACTCAGGAGGACAACACAGACAGTGCCATGAGGAGCATGAGGGAGACACGGCTGAACCTAATTGACATGACGAGACAGGGAGAACTGAATACACTGACATAAGACACAGACTTTCACAATAAAACAGGTAATATACACTGACAGAACTAAGAGACATGACATACAGAAGGGACACACAGACAGGGATGACTTAACACTAAACTGAGAAAAATCATAACCCAAAACCGAAAAACTAGAAAACCACAACCAGAATATATAGCACTAATAATAACAGACACAAAACGCTGGGTCAGATGAACCAGGACCATGACAGGTGATTGATTACACAAAGTCAGAGGTAAACTCAATTCAGTTTTGTGTATATAATGCCAAGTGACACAAACATTTGCTTTGAGCTGCCTAATAATTTAAGGTAAAGACCCTTACAATAATACAAAGAAAACTGAGTATGAGCAAAGGGTTTGATGACAGCTGCAAGGAAAACCTCCCTTTTAACAGGAGAAACCTCCAGCAGTACCATGCTCAGGAAGGGTCTGCCATCTAGGCGATCGTGCCTCAAGAGTTGGGAGTTCGCCTTGTAATCGGAAGGTTGGCTTGGACAGTCTTGGTCGTTGTGTCCTTGGGCAAGACACTTCACCCGTTGCCTACTGGTGGTGGTCAGAGGGCCCGGTGGCGCCAGTGTCCGGCAGCCTCGCCTCTGTCAGTGCGCCCCAGGGTGGCTGTGGCTACAATGTAGCTGCCATCACCAGTGTGTGAATGTGTGAATGACTGGATATGTGAAGCGCTTTGGGGTCCTTAGGGACTAGTAAGGCGCTATATAAATACAGGCCATTTACCATTTACCATCTACTGTGACCAACTAGAAGACAGGATGAAGCCTCACTGTGAAAGACAGCCAGAAATTAACAATGACTAATATTCAAAGTGCAAAGAGGTGTATATACACATAGCAATTGAAAAAAGAAGATAGAAAAAGAAACACTCTACGCTTCTCTTGAGCCTAACTTAAAAGCATTTCTATGATTGAGGGTTTAGAAGATCATTTCCAAACTACTTAAGATTTATAAGCTATAAACTGTTCCATTAGGTCATGAATATTGGCTTTTTCAAATGAAAGAAACTATTTTCACAGGATTGCCTTAATTTCCTTTGAAAGTCATTTGACTACTAGGATGCAATTTCATTATCAGAATTCACCTGCCTGACATCTTACTCTGATCCACAGCCCTTTCAACCTCCTAACCTCAAAGGATTTTTATAAATTTCTATAAGTTACATTGACTTGCACTGAGAGCCATTCCATAATCAGAATCAGAATGACAGAAACCAGCGTTTAATTTCCTAATCAGAAGAATCAGGACTCTGTCGAGGCCCAATTCAGTCTTGGACAGTTAATATAGGTATGAATGATCTTCATTTAGCTTTCTGGGGCTCTTCTTCATGAATACTCCTCCATGATGTCCCAATCTCCATTCTGTTCTCTTATCAGCTGAGTTTATCATACCTTTGTTGCAGAAGCTCCTGTGAAAAAACACTCTAAATTTTAAGGACTGACATACCTGAAGGACTCATCTGCCTGAAGGATTCACCTACCTGACTCCCCACTGTCTATCTCCTAAACTAAAAGGATTATTATCTTTGCTAACTCATTCAGTCCAGCAGACGATTATCTGATGATGTGGTCTCGTAACATATGTCAGCGTGATAGCAGCTACCCCTGATAAGTATAAATTATATGAATTACAAACTTTAATTTCAATGACACTGTGGACTGAGTTTTTTCAGGAATGCTTGTCACCACACCTGTAAAGTATTGGATAAAAAGATTAAAAACCATATACTATGCCATAACATCATGATTTACAACCATTCCGAAAGGAAGATCCGATATTTATCTTGAATCCCAAATTGATCTTAAATTGACCACTTCTTGATCCTTGTATCATATAAATAATGTTTCAAGCTACTTGTAAAAAGGTAAAACCATCTTTAATCCCCAACTTTGATAAAACTGCCTTTTTGGTCTATGGGCTGATTGGAACTCTTTTCATCACATATGTAGAGTATCCTTTAATTGTCCCACAAAGGGAAATTTGGTTGTAACAACAGCAAAAAGACACATATAAAAAAAACAGAACAGGACACAGGACATTCATGTTTTGAAATACAACTGAAACATCCAAAAATATAGGAAAGAACAGTTAACTGCTGTATCAAATGTATTAATGTAAGAAGAAAAAAGTGAACTTCCAAATGGTACATCCATCAATGCAGGAATCTAAAGTCCAAGTGTGACATGCA